>NW_025763468.1:0-102620 GCF_003444635.1 Morchella importuna | reverse complement strand
TTTGGTGCTTCCGCAGCCAGAGGGGCGTGAGCACGCCGTCGGGGTAGAGCGGCGAGGAGGGCGAGAGCGGCGAGATGGGAGAGTGCAGGGCTTGGATGCGGGTGGGCGGGCCTTCGAGCGGGGTGGTGAAGTGCTCGTCGGCGGGCGGGCGGGCTTTGCGCGGGGGGAGAGTGTAGTCCTGTGTTTCGTGTCAGCACAGCACAGTCTCTTCTCTCACCACCACAACAGAACGGCCAACCACAAGAACACAAGAAAAAGAGCAGCACTACACACCCTCCCCACAGCCCTGATCCTCCACGCCGGTGTCTGCGGCTTCTGGCGCTCCGCCGGCCGCGCCGCCCAGATGCCCGAGCAGTCCGTCTTGAGAAAGTAGTCGAGCAGCAGCTCTCCTGCGGGCGTGGTGACGGGCGCAACAGCACAGGCGATCAGCGAGCCGTTCTGCTCGAGCTGCGGGTAGGTGGATGGCGGGGAGTGGCGCTCGGGGGAGCCCAGGCCCGACACGATGAGGAGGGGCGCCTCGTGCGTGACTAGTTCGGGGGGGTAGGCGTCCATGGCTGGAGCTAGCTGGTGACTGCTGGGTATATATTAGAGAGGTAATTAGATGTTTGGTGTGTATTGGGCTTTTGATTGGTGGTTATAGCTGTGAATATATATATGCTAGTGTCTCTCAATTGAATCCTCGTCCTCTCGTGGGTAGTGGGGCGGGGACGTAATGTGTTGCACCCCCGCGTTCCCGTGAGCATGCAGCAGCTGTGCCTGTGTCACGTGAAGCACTCGCTCCTGCACCGATCTACAGAGAGAGCGAGAGAGATAAACAACACACAGCACAGAACTATCTACACATTCACCACCACCACCACCACCACCACCGCCGCCGCCACCACCACCGCCAATCACCCCCCAGGCCATCGCCCCCCATCCTGCACCTGTCTGCCTGTCTGTCCACGCACTGCCATGAGTGCCGCCCAAGATAAGCGGAAAACGCTGAATGCAATCATGTAGGCTCTTCACCTCCCTCCCTCATCCCCTGCCCGCCCACCACAGCTCCCAGCAGTCCTACAGCACAAGAGAAACGAGAACCCAAAGAAAGCACAGAGAGAGACTGACATACACTCCCCCACAGCGAACTCAAGCGAGCCCTCGCCCAAACATCCGATGGTACGCCCACCACCTCCTCCTCCTCCTCTTGCTCCCACCACCCCCCTCTAACACGTTCCCCCCTCCTCCTCCTCTCCACCCACCAGGCTCCGAATCCGACGACTCAATCTCGTACCCGTCCAACCGCGGCCGCAAGCTCAAGCGAAAGGCCCGCTTCGTGCACGAGGGCGCCCTCAACGACGCAAAGGGCCCGCGTACCTACAAGGAGGTCAGTCTTCTTCGCTCCAGTCCTCAGTCCCCAGTCACCAGTCCCCAGTTTCAGGTCCCAATCCAACCTACTTGCCTACCTACCTCGCAACACATTCCCCTGTGCTGAACATGTGCGTGTGGTATGTAGGAGATCGAGTACTTCGGCAAACGCCGCAAGATAATCTGGCGCAACCGCAGAGCGCGGCACCGCGCCGCCGACCGCGACTCCGCCAGTGAATCCTCCTCCGACAGCGACTCCAACGGCAGCGCCGTCGACGAAGACGACCCCTATGCTGAAGTCAAGCTCGACAGTACTTCCCCCCCCCTGCCCCTCCCCCTCCGCAGCACTAACACACACAACCCGCAGAGATCCTCGCCCCACTCGAATCCGCCGCAGACCTCCCCTCGCACCCCTCCCTAGCGCACATCTACACCACCACCACGCTCAACGAGCTCCTGCAGCAGTCACTCGACAAGCTCTGCGAGGAGCACGCCCACACCATGAAGCTCAAAAACCTGCTCACAGTCTTCCTCGGCGACGACCCATACGTCAACCTCGACAAGATGACCTGGCACAACGAGGACTACCTCTCGCAGGCGCGCGAGCGCTCACAGCAGCTCCTCCGCGAACTCGCCGGCGACCCCGCTGCCCCGGACTCGGCCCGCGGCAGCGTCTCGGGGCCCTCAAACTCCCATCCTACTGCCGCCGCCGCCGCCAAGCCCACCGAGGCCGACACAGACATGGCCGACGCCGATCCCGAGGAGCACGAGCACGAGCACGAGCACGAGCACGAGCACGAGAACGGCGCCTCCTCAGCAACACTAGAATATACCGCGCCGCCCCCACCACCCGACGACGACCCCGACGCCACACAGGAATACAAGATGGAAGAGATCCTCCCCGACTCTCCGCCACGGCGCATGACCACCCGCTCCACACACCACGCCGCCGGCAGCAACGGCAGCCCCCCCACCGCCTCCACCACCACCGCCACCGCCACCGCCGCGCCCGAAATCGACGCGTTCTTCTTCCCGCCCGACTATTCCGTCGACCGGGACTTTGGGCTTCCTCCCGCCGAGGCCGAGGACACGCGGTGTCTGTTATCGACGGCCGTGCAGCGGCAGGACGAGTTCCTGCGCGGGCTGGGCAAGGTGCGTGACGGGCTGCTGCGGGCGGAGCGGCTGCGCAAGGGCGTGTGGGGCTGGTGCCGGGCGATGGAGGGGACGCGGGAGTATCTTGGTGGCGGCGAGGTGGAGGAAGTGGTGGGCACGGCGCTGAGCGATGGCGAGGACTGGTATGATGCCGATGCGTGGGGGCTGGAGGAGGGGCTGGAGAAGGGGAAGGAGGAGGAGGAGGATGGGGTTGAGACCGTGGTGCAGGGGAAGAAGACGAGGGGGAGGAGGGGGGTGGGGAATTAGTGGTTTGGACGGGGAGGGGGAGGGGGGGTGGTTTTTTTTTGTAGCTTTTTTTTGTGTGGACTGTTCTTTTTTTCTTTTCTGTGCTGGGACTGTCGTGGTGGTCCTTGGTCTGTCTCCTCTGTTCTTTCTTTCTTTCTTTCTTGTGCTGTGCCGTGCTGTGCTATGTATGTCATGCTCTTCTCGTCTCGTCTCGTCTTGTATCTTCTACTATTCCAAAAATAAAAGCATCCATCCATAGCCTAGACCTTCATGTACCTTCTCTTGCTACCGCATCTGTTCTGTGTATCTAGAGCCAATGATCTTTCTAGCCGGTCGCCCAGTCGCCCAGTCGCCCATGCTTTCGATAAAGGGCCAGTTAACGGCTGGATAATTTTTTTTTTTATCTAGCATGATTGAAGACTGAAGCTTTGAGTAAAGTTTAAGCTATGAACAGAGTATACCCTCGGCGCAAAAGCATACGCAGACGCAGACGCAGACGCAGAAACGGAAGACGCAGCAGCAGCAATGGGGATGTTGAAGGCATGCATGCAGAATGTTAGGTTAAATTTAGATCAAGTAGGCAGCATAGTAGGATAGTTTAAGATGGAGTAAGATTAAATAACACACCTAAGCCTACGCAGAGGCACTCGCCAAAAAAAAAAAAAAAAACTCACGTCCCAACCGTTGCGGTACTTGTTTCACCTACAGCCAGACTTTTTTTTATTTTTTTTTGGTGAGTACCGCCAAAACTCGAAAGAAAAAAAAAAATTGGCCATCTCCGGCCAGGGATTATCACTCGAGTGATTGGCTGAATGGCATTGATCTGCATATATCAGAAGTTTCCCATACAAGTAATTTTGATCTCTGGAAGCTAGCCAATCCCCCGGAGTTATGGCGGTATAGAGTATATGTGCGTTATATATATATATATATATATATATTAGGTCATGGCCGTGTGCATCTACTGAAAACCAGGGGGGGGGGGGGTCATGGGTTGGCACTCGGGTCTTGGTAGTGACCTGTACCAATATAGGAAGTACCTACAATGGTTAGTGCTTTACAGCAGCACCAACTACACGGAGGTAGTAACCTAACATCTTCTTACCCAAATATCCAAATACATGTAGCTAGGCAGCAAACAAGAGCACGGAGAAGGAAACTAAGTAGTAGTCGGTAGGCCCACGTCTAAGCCTAAACTTTAGATGGATGGATGGCATATACATATGGCTCCGTTACTAAGGTTCAAAATCTACACCCACCGGCACTCACATACCCGCCAATTGCAAACATCCCAAGACAATTGCAAGCCATCCAGGAACATCCGGGACTTCCACCATAACCACCCCCCCCCCCCTCCCCCCTCAATGTTTTAATCACAGACGGGGGTAGCCACACCTTCCCTCTTTCCTCACCCACCCACCCAGCCAGTCTAGTACAGCACCAGCCACACTACACAGACAAAAAACCGAAGCTACCAGAGGACACCTAGGCCCTTTATACGCCAAACCACTACGTGTGTGTACGTAGATGCCAAATCGGTCTCATACACCTCCGCTCTCTATCCCTTTATAAGACTACCCGTTGAGCCCTTATAAGGCCTAGATGGTGGATACACGTGCCCAGCCCCCCTCCGCATGCTCGGTGATCCAACCGTACTATAGCGTTAATGGCTCTATATTTCTACAGGAACACACTTAGGGCCTTGGAACGTTTTTAATGTGTCACTAGCACTGTCAACGATACGATAAGGAGGACAGGTTTCAAAAGCCAACATCTAGCAGCGAAATTTATATCTCTATCCTATTCCCTTTGGGGGGGGGGGGGTTACATATGGTCTGGAGGAGAGAAGAACAAACCCGTCTCTACCTTGCAAAACCAAAAGCTCAATTGATCAAGTCGAGTAAAAAGCCTTTTTTTTTTTACAAGGGAAGGCCTAACCCTTATTCCCACATAAGGATATCCGTCATAAGGCACCATGGCCATGGTCATCTAGATCTCGCCACCCCTTCTCACGCCTTATTGTATTCCTAAAACACTTCAAAGATCTCAGGTATTACGAGTACACACTATGAATCTCAGGCGCAAGTGGCGGAACGAGTGATATCTCATGACTCACGAATGCTTTGAGTAATTCACTTTTACTAAAGATGTAGCTAAGATCCCGTCATAAATACATCCACATCCATAATCTAGATCAAGGCCTGCATCGGTTTTAATCTCAGGTTTGTTGCCAATATTTGAGGGCTTGCAGTTAATCCCAAGCCTCCGACATGGGCATTATATAGAATGAGCGCCCAAGCCTAGGGACGATGAAAGGGTGGGGGGGGTACCACTTTAACCGGTGGTGGAAGCAGTACATTTATAAAACCTACTGGCACTAACCGGTACATATATGGATGATAAAGGCGGGCATGAGTTCCAAACTTCATGGTCCTTGTCTCCACATCAATTGAACATAATGAACCTTGATTCCCTAGGCTATTTAATGACACCAAGTTTATAAAATAATATAACAGAAATAACAGAAATAACAGAATATAAACTGTTCGAAAAAACCACCATACATCGCCTTATAAACAAACTCCATATTTACCGGTATATAATAAGAACGATAACAAAGATAGACCCATAGAACTAAAGAGAAAAAAATAACATTAAAGAAATCGATCCCAAAGTGAGTGCTGAATTATCTGTTAGTTTGGACGATAAGAAGCCGCAGGGGGAAAATGGTATTCCACATACGTTTAGGTAGAATTATCACAGCTTAGCTCCCGTTGCACCAATCTCTTATTATTCTGAATATAATCATCACACACGGATAGAAGCCTGGGGACCTTGTTTTCGGCCGCGCACTGGCGGATATGTGTGACGGTCTCTAGTCGTATCATGTGTTCGCAGCAGAGCTGATCTCCCAACTTGACCTTCAAATCTTCCAACAACCAGAGGTTTGAGAGCTCTAGCTGGTGGATCAGGTGGTGGTAGGTTCCCTCCGCCTCAGCTTTTTGATCGAGGGCGGGAATCTTGCCAGAATATATATAATCGAAAATCGCCAAGACAGTACTGGCCTTGAAATCATCGGAGAGCTGAATCACCTTGAGAGTCGACTCTTTCCACTGTCCCGAGAACATAGTCTCAAAGTATACTGACGCTGCAGCTAGAATTACTTTATGAGACCCCAGGACTTGACCCTCCACTTCAAAAAATATATCGAAGAATTTCCCCTCTTGTCGGAATCGCCGAAAGGCGGCAAACAAAATCTCTGACCGATTTTCAAATTCAATAGTTTCAACTAGTTGAAGCGGAGGTACCACTTTTTCCACGCCATAAGATTCAAGCAGGGGTGCAAATGGGATGAGGAAACTCAGGGCAGGCTGGACTATGCCAGAAGTGTATTTCCTATTCAAACACAAATCTTCACTGCATTTCCAAGAGTCAAAGAATCCCTCTAGAGTGATAGTATGCTCGTCTTCTGCTTCAATGTTAAGCCAGATTTTGGCCTTGCGATCCTTGGAAACGATCGAGTTTTTGTTCTTTTGCAAGTACTGATACGCTGCTTTGACATCTTGGATGTAGGGCGAAATGTGATGTTTCTGAACATTCAATCGGTTCTCAGAAAGGAACATGAGATGATCTAGCACAATCTTTGTAGAGGGAGCACCCTGCGAGCTGATACGCGAGAGAACTATTCTTCCAGGTGTGATGCTTAAAATTGGACATTGACTCCATGCAACATTCTCGTACTCTGGGATGACAGCCTTCCTAAATTTAGCAAAACGGCTGCTCCCACGGACCAGTCTCATTTGAGCTACCCGATGCGAGGGACCTATCTGTGCTTTTAGAGGGAATGGGGTGTCGTTTAGAATACGCCAAGTTTCTGCAGCCCATTTTTGCATGTCCTGGGCGTCGAATTTCAAGTAGTCATAAATCGTCTCCGCATCCGTGACCAGCTGGTCAGACTCGGGTATTGATGACTCCCTGCGCCGTCGCTCGATAGATCTCACACATTCCAAGTAATTATACTCTGTTTTATCTTTGCGTAACCCCACATCATGCCAGATAGGCAAGTCCTGTAGGGCCGGGAAGAGAAAGTGTGTTTTCTGGAGGTCTCTAAATGCTGCTCGGAAATATTTGTCCTTTGCACAATACAAGGAGTTTGCCATGCAGTAATTCTTTTCTCCATTGATAGCTAACGGGTGTTTTGAAAATGCTTGGGGTTGATTCGCGTAGAGAACTCTCAAAAAGGCTTTGTAGCGTTGCACCTTGTTTGCTTGGATTGGCTGGCCCTGACGCACATTTTGAGCTAGAAGTTGGTCGATGTTCATTTTTTTTGACACGGAGCTGCTCCAGTTGAGACCTATAAGAACTTGCAACGCTAGCCTTGATAAAAACAACATTCTCAGGCAGCGCGTCAAAAGGAATATCGATATCAGGAGCCAACATCGCCGTCTGTGCCGTCCTGTATAAGGATATATCTCGAATTTCAGAGGGCCAGATTGGGAGTTGTTCTAATAAACCCTTTGATTGGGACGATTCCTTTAATAGCACGGTCATCATGGTTGGATCAAGAATTTCCCGTAAAACCTTAAACGTCGGAGTTAGTTTAAAAAAGAGATCAAATACTGGAGGCCTCAAGATCGAACCTCAATTCCGTCCCTTTTCAGACTTTCTATAATGTATTCTTCAATCGAATGTTGGGTTTCAAGAGCAAGTATCTCGATAGATTTTAGAAGTCGGTTGAAACCCAAAACTCCAGTAAACTCTCCGATATGTTCTTGGGGTAACTGTTTTTTCGGAAAGGCCGATCTATCCAACAAAATAAGGCCCTGGAACTTATCTAGGAGTTTAGAGATATTGGGGCCAGTGTTCTTGGGTTCTTGCTTCAAGACGGCCGCAAAAGAGCCGCTAGAAAACTGGGCAGGCGAAACAAAAACAGCATCAGCATCAATGTTCTGGCCGACCCTGTCTCCGAAATACACCTCCAAGTTTTTCAAAATGTCTAAGCATTTTCCCTCCTGCTCTGGGTCCTTATAAATGTATGTCTCATAATACTCCCACATCCTTTTGAGCCATTCTATGCGGAACTCGCTGTCTTTCCTGTCATTGATCTCTTTGTATACCCTAGGGACATCCTCAAACTCGAAGTATTTGATATTAAGGTCACCCATCATAAGACTTTTGACCAGATCGTCGTCAAAGTCGGGATGAACAGAGATCTTTGGAACGGATTCCAGTAGACTCCGCTCCTGTGGAGTACGAGCTACTAAATAGCAATCGGCAGACTCTTTAGGACGAAACGTACCTAAGCTTTTGTCTGCGAGTGGTAGGAGTGTACTGCCTTTCAAATCGGGAATCTTAACTTCCCCCACGGGCGTTGTATCGCGTTTGAAAAAGTCCTTGAAGATAAATGAAAACAGAGAATTGAAGAAGTATAGGCCTCCTCTACCGTTCTCCGACTCATCTTCTGGCTCGTTTTTGGGACCGTTTTTGGGATCGATTTTTGGATCGAATTCTTTCCAGATTTGCAGTAGCTTGCTGCTATGGCGACGCAGATGATCCAAGAAATAGCTAGAGGACAATAATTCCATTGATTTCACCTGGCATTCGATAAGAAATTTCTTGATTTTCGGAGGTGGGGAGACAATATTATGAACCCCTAGCCTCAGAAGAAGCGGAACAACAAACTTGCTAACGTCAGGCTCCAGGAGATCGAATACGACATCGCTAAATTTGAACCTAAAAGATTTCTCAACGTTCGAATCCATGGTAGATGGGTTTTTCTCGAGCGTAGCAGGTGGGTAGAGACGATATGGACTCGTACTCAGTCTACTCCAATATGCAGCCGATATGGTCCTTGATATAGGGTCGCTGTTTTCAGATGGATATGGTGGCCAATAATTATATCCAGCGTCTCCGTGGTTTTTCATCAGGTAGTTTACCAAGATCAGATACAGGCTAGCAACACCTTTTTCCAATATCCACTTGTTCCATTCCGAACCCTCTTCCATCTCTGATTCTTCGAGTGGGGTTGTTAACATTCGATTACTTTGAACAACCATATTCTGAATAATTGGAGACGTTAGCCATGTGGGTGAGCAACTAAATTCCTACCACAGTATCTTCTTATCCAGAAGAGCGCAGACTTGCGGTCTTCGAGATATAAAAACAATTTCTACAACAGGGTTTACTTACTGCATCCACGTGCACTGGAATTTCCATTGTACCAGATCTTCTCAGCGGCAAAGTCATATAGTTCTTGCCACGGAAACTTTCTTCTTGTGGAGACATCAATGCAGCCAGACCATATCTTGCCTCTAGTCTATTTTCTATCGAAACTTTTACCAACTCGTTGTCAAGGTCTTCCTCAGATTTTTTGCCGGAGATCACGCACCACTTTCTGTTGGTTAACTGGACGCTTTCATCTGCTGTACACCGCGAGTCGATAATAAATTCCTTGATGTTCTCTGTTTGGGCATTAATAGTTAGGTCCTTTCGAGATACTTCCCAAATAGGTTCCTTAGAATTCTTCTCAATGAAGGAAATCTCCTTGACCTTTCCAAGGAAGAGTAAAGAGTTGATCGCGTCTTTATAGTAGGCCATGAGGTACTCCCGTGTTTTTCCGAAATCAATATTTCCTTTTTTAAGTCTTGATTCGTAATTTGGAGGTCTCATAGGGAATCGGAATAGTGTCCCGTTGAAGTATGTCGTCTCTCCGTTAAATCCACAAATACCCTCAAAAGGCAGAAGCTGATCAGGATCTTCAACTCATTAGTTTTGATATATCTTTCAAATTAGGAATATGAGCGGATCACATTTTTTGCGAATATCTTTAAGCTTTAGCTTCATTCCAGCTCGACGTCTTCTCGTTTCTGAGTTCAAAGGTAGGTATTGCTCTTCTGGACTATCAAAGAATTAGCAACAGAAAATTACCACAGATGAGATTTTTATTACTCAAATATCACGAAAGAATCGCCTGAAATAAAGCTTGGCACTGAGGTCCAATGATACCTAAATCCCGGTAAGTAACGTTCCAAGCTGTTCGAATGTAAAAAGAGTCCTTTACATAGTCAGAGCCCCCCGCCCAAACTTCCCAATCTTCGATCGATCATTCTGTTTCGATCCAATCCCAATATCAATCACAGCTCGAAAATCTCTCTCACTAAACTCTTCGTAGCTGTTAGAACCTAAAACCCCCGAAGTTCGCAGGGCGACTCACGGCCATCATTAAAGCAGAACAGAGCGGGCCCTTGCGCCCTCTCTAGCTCTTTACTAATCAGTTTCTCTACACTATAACCCTCAGAATTATCAAGAATCCACGTTATCTTCGTCGCCGACCCGGAATCTTCGGCGTTGGCAAGATACTCGTTAAAGGTGGTAGCGGCTCCGTATCTCTCTAATGTATCGCTGATAGCAGTGGCAGGGCTCTCCCTCTGGGCAAAGTCATCCTCGAAGTTAAGATCAACGAGAGAATCTAAGCCCCGACTCTGAAACGTTGCAATGTTGAGTTGCTTGATAGTTTCGAGGGAGATTTCTTGGTGGAGGATTGCCCGGTCTCCATCGTCAGGGCCAGGATCACCGGCAGTAAGGTCTTTCAACGGTAGGAGCAAGCATTTGCTGTCGGGTGCTTTAAAGCCATTGAGATCCTCCTCCGCAAATCTTGCCCCTACTTCTTTAACAATAAAGAGCGCAATCCTCAGGTCATTGTCATTGAGAGGCCCTTTAGCTGCAAGCCTGTCCTGGAGCTCTTTCAACTGCGGTGAAATGTTAGACTGGATCACACCCCAACACCGAATAAATGACTGTGGAAAATACCTGGCAGAACGTTGGCATATCATTCATCCCCATTATCTCAAGAAGAGATATGCAAGATGTATTTTGCTGGAATTTCGGAGGCAGAGTCCCAAAATACGGTGAAAGATCACCGTGTGGAAGATCGTGGGGAAAATATCGCAAGCTCTATGATAGAATCCGCGGGTATCGGGGACCCATTCGTCTTCTATAAAATCTTTCTTGCACTCCATTAATGTTTTCAGCTCAGAAGTAATTAAGTGTCGCAGTGCTGGACTATCCTTGGCCTTTGTCGCACCCTTCAGTTGCCGCAAAACATACTTTGCTGCAAGCGGTTTGTTCCAGCCCAAGACCCTTTCCCATTGCTGGGAGACAGGTATTTTCATGACAGGCATCGCGTACTTGACCAAGGTTCCGTCCTTTAAACCTCTGCATTCTGTAGCATTATAAAGTCCATCTTTCTCTTCAAAGGAAGCTGGAATCCATTGACACATTAGGTATTCCTCAGGAAGCTTCTGGGAGGGTTTGTAATTCGTGATTAGCTTTTCCGCCTTCTCTCGCACTTCCCGTTTTGTGTAGGATTTTTGCGAATATTCCAATATCCTATCAAGCACAAACTTGTGATCTATCTTTGATACCATCCCAAGTTCTCTGAGTGCTGAAATATACTTATCATAAAATTTTAAAGATGGTATCCGATACTCCTCTGGGAAAAAGTATTCTTCGAGGCTTCTGTCGACCACGTTGGCTGGACACTTCTGCATTTTCCCATCTTCGTCAACAGGTACAATCTCCATTCTACTAAGTTGCTGCCTGCATTCATCCGATAATTCCTCAAATTTTGCCAGCGCAAAAGTGACTAGTTGAACTCGCAAAGGGAGATCTCTCGTTGTTTTAATCTTCGGTACAACGAAGTCCTCAATTATCTTCCCAATGGGGGGGCAACGCATTAGCCCTATACTGAGCAAGGGATCCCCACTGTATTGACTAGTATCGATAAATTTTGTATGATCCGCATCTAACTTCACCGGAATCTTTTCGATGCCAATATATGTGAAGCCGTCTTTCAGGGAGATCCACGGTCTTATTGACTCTAATCAGCATCCTCTCATATGGACTGTGATAGTTTTCAGAGACTTACTGATTTGATGAATCATGATTCTCGCCTGTTGGAACTGCCTCTCTAAAAAGGCTTAGCATACCTATCCTTTCCCTAGCCGCAATTTTTTTCTCCTCTAACTTGATGTTCATTTTGACCTCTCTGCCCAAGTGCTCCAGAAGTTTGATCTTCGACGCCTCAAGCAATCTATCCACAAAATTTGTTGAGTTCTCCACAAGCCAGCTAATCAGGTACTCCACGTTCTCTGAATCATCTATGTACCTCAAATCACGCAGCGTACTCGTAAAAACCGAGAACCCTTCCCCAGTATAAATAGGGTACTGTGTTCCATCACCTTCATGAATTTCCCATGCTTCCTCCTTCAGAAATTTGCCAATATATCCAAGATTTGAGACATCCAAGATAGAGAATCCCCTCTCTGTAGTTGATATCCTATGATAAAGGCCATCCCCCATAGTAGGAATAAGCCATAGCCCGTCCAGCACACTTAGATTCGCTGAAAGTTGTTTGTGATTAATTTTACCTGCATTTCCAACCCAGTCCCAGAAAAGCTCGATGAGTTTCCTGGATTCAGAAGATGGTAGTGTGATAAAATTGGCGTTCCGGGCAGGGCGAGGGTTGGTGAAAATGTAATTCTCACAGTAGGAAGCTGCCTCTGTTGTTGTCCATGTGGATATGCACGTTGTATGATCAAGTTCCTTAATGCTCTTTTTCATTTGTTGATATGTCTCGGTGGACAACTTCTTGCGATCGATCATCCTAGGATAGTGCTTGAATAGATCTGCCTCCTTCGTCGTCGTTGGGAAAAATAGTTTGGGATCCGAATGATCGAAACTGCAAAATTTATCGTTCGAGATTGGGAGCAGAGGAGCATGACAGAATCCGAGGGTCGCATAGTCTCCGGGTCCACTTGATAGCACATAGTCCAGTAGAACCCCCCTGTTTTCGGGGGTCAGATTTTCCAATGAATCTTTGAGTTTCGATAAACTGTCTCTAACTGTGGCCACAGTAAGTTCTTCGATCCCCAAATCCTTGACTTTGAGCTTTGACAACTCTGATCTTCTGTCCTCTGGCGGTATCACAACCAGGCACCCTGCTTGACTTAGAGCGTCTCTGATGGCTTCTTCAACCTTTGATGCAAATAAAATTTCCTTTTTTTTGCCAACACGCCCACATATAGTTGGTAACAGCTTCAAGTCTCTTTTAACAATCCTCTGAAAAACTAGATTCAAAACGCCCATCCACAGCTGCCCGGCTTGCTCCTCACCCTGTATGCCAGCGGGCCAGAAGTCCCATCCCGTGTGTTTTCCTTCAGGCATACCATTCAGGAAACCAATGTTTCGTATCCACACGTGTGGGAGGCACTCTCGAAAGAGCCAGGTATTCCAAGATGCTCCGAGATTCGTGTCAGAAGTACCAGCCATCGTCCGGTCACCACCAGCATGGATGTTGGAGCGGTCTGGAGTGATGGAGAAGAGACCGTGGATGTGCACTGGGTGTTTAGTATGCACTGGGAGAGGAAGGGTGGTGAATAGGCGGCCGTTAAATGGCACAGCTGCCTGCAGATAGTCGTGGTATCAGTATAAGTAGGAGGAAATCAATTCTGGGGAACAAACCTCTACCGGCGTCGCGATAGCAATCCAAGGGAAGAGCTTCTTCTCTCTCGCCCATTCCTGCAACTGCTTGTTTTCCGCTTCCTTTTTCATATAATGGCTGATCACAAACTTCTCTGCTATCACAGCCTTCTCCTCGCCTTTGATGGTCTCTAAGGCAATTTCCATAATGAAATCCTTCTCATACACCTCCTCGATCTGCTCCACAAATACCTCTTTAAACCCCTTGTTGACACCGTCCCTGCCCTCAGCCTTTACCACAGCCTTTGCATAGAAGCTATCACTTTTAGGAGAATCCACACGCATCACGATAGTATTCACGTTCCTCAAAAATAGTAGGCTGTCTACTATCTCTTTCGCAAACTTCTCGAATACCTCTAGTATATCCTCCTGGCTTGTGGTCTTGCCTGGAACAATCTTACTCTCCAGCGATGTGCGAAGCGGAAGTCGGATTATTGTCCCGGGAAATGGGTTGTCGAACTCCTTGATAATGCTTGAGAAGGCAGAGAGTTGATTCCGCATCATCGTTCCAAACCCGTTCTTAATGTCCTGCACGTAGTCCCAGCGGGGCCCTCCAGGCGATTCTGGAGAAACGGCCTTGGACCATGTAAAATGAGGGTCAAGGATAAGTAGGTCCCCGCCGGAGAGAATGGAGGGTGTATCTGTCCAATTATATACCTATTTCGATATGGTTACGTGCATTTAGTATTACTAATACAAACTAGAATTGAGGGGCAATGATAGTAAGCACAACAAAAACCTACACTATTGAACCCCCTCCCAAACTTCCCCGTTACGCTCATGTCATCACGCTTCCTGCTGTCGCCAATACGGCTCAATGAATCAAAATCCTCCTCAGTAAACATGCTATCGCTGTATGCCAACAATGCAGGCCCTTGATATTCCGCCAAACCTTGATGCAGAATATTCGTGGTAATGTGGGTCTTCGTGTCCAGCACGAACTCGATGGTAGTGGCACCAGCATCGTCGGCATTCTGACAAAGCTCGCGCAGGACACCACCGCCAGATGGGTATTCAAGTATGATATTGCGTAGAATAGTCGTGAGAGTTTGATGCTGCGCGTTATTGCTCTTAGGCGCTGGCGCCGGCATTTTGGTAGCTATGGACTAGTGGTACTGTTGACGACCTAGCTATGTAGTAGTACTATGATTTGAACGCAGAAAAATGGTGGAACTTTTAGTTGAAGATAGATATGTGGATTTTAAGAATGGTCGCTCTGTTTGAATCAGGCTGAATCGCGCTGACCTTCTTCGATATATACGAAGTTTGGAAAAAATGTGCCTTGAGTTTGATCCAATTAGAAATTTCAGGCATCCACCCTATTTCAGTTCAGCTTAGTGTTACACAGAACTACATGTACCTAGAGCAGCAATGCATGCATGTATATCTTTGTTTTGATCGTCCATTGATGATGTTAGAAACAGCGCATGCAGTATTCGGAATGGTACAAAACAGAATTGCAAGTGCTTGTAGCCGTTTCTACCAATATTCCCAAGCTCTGGCGGCTAAGTCAAACCCCACAGTTTACCGCTTATGATCATTATAATGACATCCCTGGCTAAAGTACAAGGGTTAGATATCTCAGTATGTATATGTATTACTGGGCTCCATGTACAGCGCCTACATGTACTCTACATATATGTATATGTATGTGCCAATATCAATAGGCACAAGTAGCGAATACTCATAGGGTCTTAAGACATGCCCATGAGCTCAAGAAAGAGGACAATTCATGTATAGTCCTATATGCCAGTCAACTCTATATAAATGTAGTGTTACATTACGTCGACTGTCTTCTGCTGTCCTGGGAAGTATGTACTGTACGCATCAAACTTAAAGTCTAGAGCATCCCTCAGCCTCCTTCTCCTCACTCTTATACCCATGGCTTGGCTAACTCAGACATAACCGGCCCGAGGCTCAGACAGGAATCCACCCCCTCCGCGGGGTAAAGGCACAGTCAGTCCAGCCACACCAACATTATCAATGTATTGCTTCACGCACGGTCCACCTGGTAATTCTCCGCCTCGCAACTCGCTTACCGCCGTTTGAACTGGATGTAGGCTGCTGAGTCAGGCGTCCGTCATGGCCAACCTCATTTAGAGCAATGCCTGAGAATTAAAACAAAACCAGTCTGTAACATTAAGATTGAGAATTGAATCAAGAATTATATACACTAGTAATGAACAAAAACGCCTAGGGGTGTCCATGGGGGAAGGTCATTTTTTCTTCTTTCAGTATTTTAGGTAGGTAAGAAGCGCATAATGTACAGTCTCCCCTACCGTACAGGGTGATACTGAAAGGCGGGAGAGAACTTAGGAGACGAGAAAGAGGCAGATGAACAAGACGGGGAAAGAAAGCTTAAATGGCTTGAGATTGTTACATCGTCAACCAATACTCTTCCTCGGTTCGAAAAAGGAAACGGGCGGTGAAGACAAATGCAAAACGATCTCCAAAATGTAAATAAAAGAACAGGAGAAACCCCTAAAGAAATAGAAACAAGAAAGAGTCCCCAAGCAAAAAAGACAACCAGGCAAGACAACACACCCCAACCAACCATCCCTAAAAAGAACCCCCCATAAAAGGGTCCAAATGAAAAAATGAAGCAATCGACCGAAGCAAGTAACCCAATGCCGATACACCAAACCTACACCATAAATAACCAAGGTCCATCATCGTTTTACTCCTCATTGGTTGAGTAATAGTGGTTCATTCACCGAAACTCAACCGCCCCGAAATACCTCTCGGGCACGTGTTTCAGCTCCAGTCTCTGGAACTTTTCAGATTTCGCATGGAAATAGATCCCATTCACAGTACCGGAGGCCTGGTTGAAGCAGATATAATAAAATCCTTCAAAGCTTGCCCCCAATATCTGCTTCACCCTGTGGTCCGGAACCAAAAAGTACTCCTTCCAACGCATGAAAATATGCTCCCGCTGCGCGAAGTTCTTGTAAGTAAAATCCGAGCGCTTCGCTTTGGTCGCTAGTGGCCGATATGCAGGGAACCGCGCCCAGTGTTGAAAGTCGTTCTTCTCGCTAGAGCCCCATTCGGGACGGCGCGTTTGGAAGGTGTATTTATCACCAATCATCTCCCCTCAAAGTAAGTTGTCAGGGTGGGATGGTCTTCAGTGAGGCCTATTTTAATTCTAAGGTTAATTTGGCGCCTATTCAATTGAGCCATGAGGGGTTGCACCTTGGATACGGAGATAGCCGCAAAGGAAGGATTCGCTCATATCAACGTGTTTGAGCTCTACGTGAACATCATAGGTGGACCTGTCGGAAGTCTGCTTTCCAGAGAATTTGCTTCCAGGTCGAAGAAAGGAACAAGAAGAAGACGGCAGTAACTATAAGAACCGAAATCAGCACTCGCTATTCAAATCAAAGAGATATACCACAATGCAGTTGCAACATACCCGTTTCGCGGAAAACTCATATGAGAGTGACGGGACGAATGGCGATTCCGAAGAAAGCGGCAACCCGTAAGATGCGGGCTGTTGTGAATGATCGAACTTAGGCTCGAGAGTAGGTGATGGTTCTGCGGAGGGAACATCTCTGTCCATCTCCTTCGCGACTGTCGTCGTCGTCGTCGTCGTCAATATTTCGTCATCGGAGGAAGAGGAAGATGAAGAGGAGCTACTGTTTGATAACAGCTGCTGCTGGGGCATGTTTGTCGGGGTTGAATCTTGCTGTCGCCGGGTGGACAGGGATGCTGAGTTTCGAAAGACGATAGGTTCCTCTGGCTCAGGGCAGGCGAGCTGGAGGCGGGAAGGTCGGGAAGGGTCACTGATGGGGACTGTAGGGGTCATAGTAATAGTCTCATTCGGTGTTGGCATATTTGGGTATTATTTTACTAGATTCTTCCTTTTACTTTCGAGTAGAGTACCTTATGGTCTGGGTATGGTATAGGAGGGGGCGGTTGTGCTTTGATCTGGAGAGGGGCGTTGTTTATGGATGCGCACGGGCAACAGCACGATAGACGATAGTGATAGTGATAGTGATCAAGTAAGAACAGAAAGAGGATAAAGAGTTGGATTTAAAGGACAAGGAAGAACGGGAAGATGATCGGGCGTGGAGGAATAAAGTTGCAGAGGGAGAAGAACTAGGTTATTAAAAGAAGAATCTTTGCTCCTCTCTGAATGGAACTCTCGAGGCGATCAACAGAGATAGATGAGGGATTCTTTTTCTCCCCTGTTGGCGGGTATTTGACAGCGCTGGCAAGTAGTGCACGGGGAGAAAAAAAATAACCCGAGTTCGAGAGAAGATTGGGTTTTGGACGAGAGATGTTGTTCGTTGGAGTGGGCCAGCGTTCGGCTTTGGGCACGGTGAGTGGTTGGTTGACAGATGGGTATGTTGCAGCAGCAGTAAGTAGGCAGCTGGTGGATGGATGCGCCGTTCTTGACTGATGGCGAGTGTAGAGTGCCTAGTGTGTATGTAGGTCTGAGTGCCAAGATTTTGTGGGGAGGAATAAGTGGATAAAGAGTTTGGTACATACTGCAAGCAGTCCGCCTAGAACCCCCTTCTCTATCCTACTGCGTTTCTAATTGGCCTTTGAAGAAAGGCTCAGGAGAGAACCAGACCACCATACACCATACACCATACACCATCCAACAACCCTCCTTTTCTACCTGCGACGATAAAATATGAACTAGACATGGTACCCAAGAACAGGCACATTCAAACGGCAATCCACACAAGAATGGTCACTTTTGCGTCTCGTGCTACTCAAGACAACGGCCGCGGCGGCGGTGGACAGGCCACTTGGTTACCTATTTGCTTCCAATCCCACTCACCTACCCAAGATACGTATCACCAGGTACTCATTCATAAAACAGGTACAAGAACTCTTCACTACCCACCCCTCCCCAACCGCTGCAGTTAAAAAAAAACCTCCTGCATAACTCCCGCAATTCATCGATCAATCACATCTATCCACTCTACATACATGTATGTAACTTTCTTTTGTTCCTATTGATACATGTACTCTACCACCCATCGCCGTTCATCTTCTGCACTGCCAGTGCCGCTACATACTTCATCTTCTCCGTGCGCTACCTCGAAACCCCGCCAGCTGTAATGGCTATATGAGATTGCATTGTACACAATAATATTTAAGTGACACTGGTGCCGGGAATCTAGCTCATTGATACCGAGGACGCGCAACCCACAATTGCAATGAACCACCCCCATCCACCACCACCAAGCCCATTCACCCACGATCGCACCATAGCAATTAATCGAAAGGTCGAACAGGTAGGGCAGACCACATCGGCCAAACTGAACTCATCCACCTCAACTTACCCGTCCCTTCGGGTCTCCCCGTCCACAACCCTTCCGGCCTGGTTCGTCAATTCATAATTCCGAGACATTCACACACAATCGTCCATAGTTAACTTCCGCCCCCGCCGCCCAAAAATAAAAGAAAAGGAAAAAGAGCTAGAGTACATACATACCTACATAAAGTACTTAGATCCCGATTCCCGATAATAATAAAAAAATCTTAAAACTAGGCACGTGACACAGCACACCCAGCTTCTGGCGGTGAGAAGAAGAATTGCTGTCAACCTCGAAAATTCTATGCAGGAGTACATACATACTCGCGCATACATGGAGCAGACATACTCTATTGCCCTTCGCGCGGGCAGTCGTCGGTTCGATCGAAAATCAGCACTCGGACCCATCTCGCTATATGTCCGGCAGTTCGGTTCACTTTGAAAGGCTCTAGACTGGCTGCAAAAAGAGTACGACTTTTAGAGCAAGTAGAGCATGCGTGTATGACCTAGAATAGAACAAAACTGCTGGGCATGCATAAGAAGTACCGGTACATACAACCCTTGCGTTGACGTTGGTACTTTGGGAGCTCGCGAGGTAAACTGCATGGATAGCCACTTTATGCACGAGGCCCTCAAGCCACGATATGCTACCTAGGTCTACTACATGACAAGCCACAGAACGATAATGTCGTACGTTGATCGCTCGAGTAACTAAACAATTTTTGTTCGCGAATTCTGATTGTAAATCAAGATACAAATAATATTCTAATCCCACAACAATTTGTCTTCAAGGCGTTTACCGCCATAACTCGAAAAATTGGCTAGATCAGAATTACTTGTATGGGAAACTTCTGATGTAGATCGATGCCATCCAACCAATTATTCAGGCGGTAGTCCCTGGGCGGAGATAGCCAATTTTTCGAGTTTTGGCGGTATTTTATGTATGTACAGTCGAGTCTCCCTATAAGGGTACGTCGGGACCGAAATTTGGTACCCTTATAGAGATGTTACCCTTATAGTAAGAGCAAATTTGTACCTACAAAGCCCAGTAAGGACCTAAAACACTTACCCTTATAGATTATTCTTATAGTAGGTAACCTTATCCCTTGGACGGATGAAACTCTCAAATTCGCAGCCTTCCTCTTTCAGCTGATACTAGCCATATCTGGTAACTTGCGTTGATTTTTGATTGGCTCTATTATTATTACAGCATATAAAAAGCAACAATATTACCTGAATAAGTGCGTGCACGGTCCAGGCTGCGAATTTGAGAGTTTCATCCGTCCAAGGGATAGGGAGATCCGACTGTATACCCTACGACTCATTGAAATAAAAAGATCTACATCCATCTTCGCTTGAGACCCGGTGCAGGTATAGGAAACGAATTAAGCATTGCGATACAAACGAGTGAGATGCTTCAGTGTCGATCACATGTATTTCTGTGGCGAAGCAAAAAACAAAAACCAAATACTCGAGTGATGGTCTGTGAGTTGATAGAAAGTTTGTATTACTCTACGTTACCCCCACGTTATTAGAGTTGGGGCATTGATTAACTCTCTAGACTCAGCTTAGCCTGGTTGCGTGATGTTACATTGGTACTAATTCTTGGCCGCGTTATGTTGTTCAAACACCAACCTCATCTGTTACATTTTCCCAGAGCACCAACGACCACCACCGCCCGAACTGACCAATTTCCCGCTCTACTATATCTTTCCAAACCCGAACCACATTGATATATCATCACCATTCTCTACAAGTCTCTGTGTTCATGAAAAATACGGCAAGAAACGCGGCAGCTTTTCGAAACACTTCTGGGACCAACCACTCGGTGTTGCGATTTGACGCAGTATCAACAGGCTCCAACCCTTCTAACTACCAAATTGAAGCCGCATCAAAACAATCAAATATTTCTCCGAGCAGGGTTGGCTATGTCTTACGCTTGCTCGCGCTAAGGGTCCAGAATGGCGCATCTTTACACGTCTATTTGCCATTTTTCTGCTCAATCGGCCACGGTGACGCGACCATGTCAGCGTCGTTTACCCCATATCCGAAGAGATCATCTCTGCGGGCTATCCCTGATCAAATGGCTTGATGTATGAATAATTGCTTTTTAAGTCGCCCACGGTGCTTGTCACATCTTTACCGTCACATCTTGGCTCATGGGGATCCGGGGTCGATTTTTCCTTGCTTGTTTCTATTTCTAATCTCTGAAACCCGGTTAGACACCCGTGGTTCCGATCCCGCTTATTTTTCATCTCTGGCTAAAATCGCTGTCCGGTTTGTGGGGAGGAGTCCCGGGGAGCATGGTGGTATGGTTGAGTATCATTTGCGAGCTGTCAAATTTTCATGATCCGCATAGCGTCCAAGGAGTGTTCTACCGGTGCCATGTGCCAGGATAAATCCGCTTTGCATGCAGAACTGCCATCTGGACACTCGTAATTCCTCGGGAAGGTTATTCGTGGCGACCTTGGGGATTATCATGACGAAGTGCGGGTTTCGACCCGAGTTTCAAATGATGATGAGTGAAGATTAAAGAGATGGATCATATTTGTTTTCCCTCTTCCCCACCCAGGTACCCGGAGAAGAGCTAAGTATCCAACTAGCGGGAACGCAATCCTACCTTAATACTCAGTGCATGTTGCTGACGACCAGTAAGATTTTGGGCTTACAATTTGAAACAGAAGTACAGGAGTCTAGCGAATCGGAGGTTTTATTTTGAAACGATGCAGATCCCGTGTGGCTTCAATAGCATTACTCCATGTATTTGTTGCCAATAATTACCCCGATGAATAAGTAATGTAAGTATAACCCTGTGATTTATATGCACATACATCCAGGTTGTGCCAGTCAGGGCGTAAATCATAAGCAATCACTCGGTTATTATCTACCGGTAATCTCCGTGTTGTGTACCGTACAATATTAGTTGGTTTTAATTCCATGTGTCTATTGAACTCAGAACCTCCTCGTTAAATATTTTTATTTAAAACTTTTGCTGATGAAACCTTTTGTGTTCCTGCTCTAGCTCGTCAAGAATATGCAACCTTTCATGGTCTGCGACTAGTCGGCCCAGGTCACTAGGGGCAGGTAGGTAAACTTACAACCCTTGGTGATACAGTTTCAACAGACTAAGCTTTTTTGACCTGGAAGTATCGTAGGTGTGGCTATGGATAAGGATCTCCTAAACACTATCCCCAACCTATTTTCGAATAGGGCGCTATCCTGACATAAATATTCGCCGAACCGGAATATTTTAGCTGAAGCCTGATGAAGCTTGACCTATATTATTTGGCTCCGCCTAAAGACAAATCTTGTGTATAGCCTAGGTACAGCTATGAGAGAACTTCCGTCTCCACCGAAGACACTACAGAGACGGTGTATCCCAACTACCGCGGACTAATGATACCTGTGCCATCAAGCGGAAGAAAATACCTCTGTATTTACATATATAGATAGTTCAGGCTATAAAGGCTCTATAGACTGGGTTAATCTAGTCTACTAAGAAATATAGGAGGTTCTGACCCGTCCTGGTTCACTCCTGAGCGGGCTAGCCCAAATCCGTGCTGTCTGTTGAAAAATATGCGCCTAGCCTTCCGCGGATAGCTAAAAGTTGGTTGTTAAAAGCTATGTGCCAAAAAAGCTTAACTGGGCTAAAAACTAAGGACGATTGGTCCGGTGGTACTATATCCAGAATGAGAAACAAGTCCTTGGGTAAATTTCTATACGTGTCGTAGGAACCCGACTTGGCTATCAGGCAATGTGTCTGTCCATACTTGTGTCAGCCTATGCATGGTCAAGATAGCTTCAATAATCTCTTCCTATTCCTGTCAGGACTGAGAACATTCTTTTTTGACACATTCACGTATTTAGGAACGAATTCCCTTCCCAGTTGGCCGGCGATAGTCCAGTGTTGCTTCTATATCCTTGTGCACATTGAGAACGAGACATCACCAAATTTTTCTAGAACAGGGCAGTGCGTAATACCTGGCCCCAACGAAGGCACCTTTACTAGTCTCGAGCGCCCTTGTACACGGAGGGCGCGCACCTGAAAAAGTTATATTTGGCCACAAGCTCAGAGACTCGAGTGCATCAGTGAGTTATCTGAACTGTATAGACGTGGGTAAGTATAAGTGCACTGTATTTAAATAGACGAAGTAACAGTCACTAAGAAAAAAGAAAAAAGGAAAGAAAAAACACCATTTCAATCTACATATCCAAAACTAGTGTTCTGCTCCGCCCGAAAATCTGCACCACTGGCCAGCAGAATACTCGATCCGTCGTTACAGAGCGCCCCGCCGGTCAGCGGGGTGGGCTTGAACCCCCCCTCCAAGAGGCCTCTACTAGGTACATTTGATGACGTTAGTACATGATATGTGTCCTGTTGACCGAGCGGCTGCAATAATAACTCTCCTTGTTTTAGATAAAGCAGGCTCATACAGATTTATTCCTTGGGACGTACCAACGGATATTATGGTCCTTTGGGACCTAAGATGTCTTCGGGTTTTTCTCACCCAAGAGTTCAGGAAGGCCTGTGACAAACGTTTGAGTACGCAGAGACGTACGGTAGCAATCTCTTTATCTTTGAAGCAATTAGTGGTAAATATAGAGTACGACGTTAATGTTGGTATATTTTCCACCGTTGGTAGATACAAGAATTCAGCTACGATCGAGGGGATAAAATTCAAAGGCAGCAGCCCCCTAAATTTAACTAAATCTAATGGCATTAATGAGATGTGTCAAACATATATTACAGGTCGACTGTCAAGCAACAGCAGTATGGTCCGGTGTGGGAATCCACGAGGGCGCTGGGGGCGATGTTAGGGAATATCCCCGAAATATCTCGTTCTCGTTGACCTCTGTTCTTGTCCGTCTCCGAGCGAAGGATGCGAAGACACTCGTCCTCTAGGTCATTTTCACAGTGGTAGCGGTAGTGTACCCAGGTCCTGCGCCTACCGTCTAGTTTGGGTTCTAGTTCCTTGGCAACCGGGCGAGTGATATTCTGTGATTTGCATTCTCCAGTGCCTGTTCCCAGGTTTTGCACCCCGGGACATCATGGCACACAATCCACCCTCGCCAAACTTATACAACTCTATAGTAGACTACAGTATTGTAACTACTGTTACTAGCGATAATGCGCTCTAATGAAGTAGAAGAAAAAAAGAAATACTGAGGGACAAAAGGCTTATGTGATGAGTATAATCCCTCAAGAGCGTCGCTACCATGTTGGGCATTCTTCATCACTCCTTCCACCCCGGGTTGAACCGTTGGTGTCATGCAACGTAGCAGAGGCTATTACCCCTCGACCACGCCACGATATTGTCAATGGGGCTCTTGCGGTACTCAACCGGCCGGGCAGCTTGTCTGTTTGGTAAGAGAGCATCCCTCGGCCAGTTGTCACCGTCACCGTCACCGTCACCACCACCACTGCCAGTATCTTCCTATTTTGGGCCGTTTGATAGCCGCACTAGCAAGTCCACTTACTATGGGGGGACTTGGTGAACGGAGCAGTATAGTCCCCAGCATGGTGAGCAGGCTTATCCGTTCAGCCTTTTATGAGCTTGATGAACCGAGCACTCCCCGCCAACTTGCAGCTTGGTGGATATATAGAACATTTCTCGCATTAACGCTTATCTACATACGTACTAGGTTTCTGGCTGAGACGAAGGACTCGGAAAAAATACAAGGGGTAAGTTAGTTTAAAGAGGGCTTCCCGGACCCCTCCTCGACCAGCAGTGAGTACTTCCCCTTCGTAGATCCCACTGGACCACTCTTCCCCATACCTTTCTAGGCTACTGTGTATCCTCTTGTGGCTAATTCTGAACTAGAGAGAGTGGTGGTTTTGGGGGGGGGGGGGGGTGGCTCCGATATAAGTCCTTACGTCGATTTCTCGGCCTAAACCCAGAAGCTAACAGGAGCAAGGAAATAGGGGCACCATTAGCATACGGAGAGGTTTTTTGGAAAGTTTAGGTGTGATGAAAAGAAAAGGAAGGAAGGGGAGCAAAGAAGTACAGCTTTGTCAGCGGAAGCTTAGGATAAGCCTTGAGTGTAAATAGTCCTAATGATTTAGACATAGCCGTACTCTTGTAACCATGGAGTGTCAAAATATCGATGCCATGCCTGTTCATCATCCCAGGCTAGGTTCCAGAATATCCATATATCCCCTCCACCAAAACCTTCACTAAGGTAAGTTTCGCGAGTTTTCACATCAGAACCATCCACACAGAGACACTCATACCTGAAGTTATAGCGAGCACTAAGTAGATGATAATGATTTCCACTACGGCATCTATCCACCACGTGCAGTCTTCATGAGGTCATCTACCCACTAGGTGTTCACAAGCGGTCACTCGGCCTTGGCAAGACCTTGCAATGACATTAGCTCTGCATCATTTCAACCCACTATGCCTCGTAACTCTCGTGCGAGTTCACATGTTACGGGCCACGAAGACCTTGATAAGTTCTGATTCCTTTATCCCCATAATGAAAGTCATATTCCAAGAAATAACCGGCTAACTAAGTACATACATGTCAAAGGAAAAAAAAGAACCTACTCCAAAGAGCGTCCCGGCCCCCCGCATCAAAACAAACATAAAAAAAAAGAGAACAAGATTATTTAATCCCGTGGCCTCCCTGGACCCCACCCTCCATTACCCGTCTCCATAAACTCAATGCTCACGCATCTGGGCCTAGTCAACAACTCGTCATCCACACTCTTCCCCCAGGGCGTCCCCAGAATTGGCCACAATGGCACCGCGCACACCTCATTCCATCCACAGGATTCCTCACACCTGTGCCAGCCCGCCCAGTCTACCCAGGCTACCAGCTCTTCTATGCTCTCTCTAGCATTCACTACAATTTCTTTGTCAATAGGACCAGAGAAGTCCTTGTAGACGCCGAAGGCAAGCTTACAGATGCCCTGCATGACATCTTCTACGGCACCAACCAGCATCCTTTCCGAATTGCCGATGCGGGAAAGGTCAATGCGGCCTGTATACTCCTTCACACATCGCTCCATGGCCGCTTCCGTGCTCTCATCACTGACTTTCAGGAAGGGCATGACAATCGCATGGCTGAGCCCGCGCACTCGCTTGGCTGTTTCTGGGGTCGGCCTCATACGTAACAGTTCCCGCAATGCCATGACTCTCTCTAAGTATCTCCTTGCAATACCGTCCGCAACCTCCCTCCAATCAATACCCGTACAGTATACGTTCTCGTTGAGAAGGTTATTTACCACCTCCTTCTTGACGACCTCTGCCTGCTCTGGCGTGATAGCTGTAAGTCTATGGGAGCGCTTCACACCTGAGGGGTGCGAGACATTGTAGTAGGAGGTCATGCGGCAGTAATCAAGCTTGACACGGTCCTCGGGGCTTGTGTAGTGCCATGTTGCACTGCGGACCCACTCCCATCGCGATTCAATGGCGAAGGGGGAGAGCCGGCCAGGAGGATGGTGAGGGTGGCTACCGTTAGGTGGCTCGCCGTAATAAGGTGGGGGATGATCTGGTGGAGGCTTGTCGCCGTCGGGAGGCGGGCAGTGGTGTGGCGGTGGCGGATGGCAATGGTGTGGTGGTGGGTGGTGGCACCCTGGTCTGTCCCTGCCATGACCTGGAGGTGGGTGGTGTCCTCCAGGTGGTGGTCGATGGCATGGTGGATGTGGATGCTTTCCCTTATGCGGATGCTTACATGGTGAGTGGTGCCCATGACCCCCGTGATGTCCGTGCCCGGGCAAGAACCGTCCCAAAAACTTCCTGATTATTGATTTCCAGTCTCTTCTTGGCGGTGGGCCGTGTGGATGATGGCAGCCTGGAGGTGGAGGATGAGAACAGTTTCCCTTGGGCGGTGGGCCGTGTGGATGATGGCAGCCTGGAGGTGGAGGATGAGAACAGTTTCCCTTCGGCGGTCCATGTGGCGGATGGTCTCCATGCGGGCAATGTGGCGGCGGTGGGCGTCTATCCGGCCCATGTCCACCATGATGATCTGGGGGAGGATGATCTTCTCTTGGGGGTCTATGATGGCAATCTAGAGGCGGCGGAGGAGGACATTCTCTCTTTGGTGGTCTTTTACCATGCCTTGGCGGTGGTGGTGGGTGGCATTCTGGAGGTGGTGGTGGATGCTCTCCCCTTGGAGGACCATGGTGACGATCTGGAGGCGGCGGGTGCTCTCCCCTTGGAGGCCCATGACCGCCTCTTGGTGGCGGATGATGGCAGTCTGGAGGTGGATGACCGTCTCCGGGCGGCGGCCTTCGATGTCCGCCTTTAGGTGGCGGCGGGTGATCTCCTTTTGGAGGCCCGTGATGGCAATCTGGAGGCGGTGGGCGCCTATGTCCGCCTCTCGGCGGCGGCGCTCCTTCGTGGTCTAGCGGCGGGCTGTTATGGTGGTGGTCCCCTTCGTGTTTATGCGGAGGTGGGCAATGATCAGGCGGCGGCGGTGGACAGTGGTGCTCATATTCGCTCTCACTGTCATCGAACTCTTCGGAAACTTCCTCGAACTCTTCGAACTCTTCCTCGAACTCTTCGAAGTCTTCCTCGAAATCGAAGACCTCCGTCACCTTTTCGGAAGTTGGCACGGTGACGTTGAGTCTCGATACCAACTCAATAGACTCAGACTCGAAATCACACCATAGTAGCTCACTAAAAAATACCGATAAGCCTAAGGCCAATATATATAGATAGGATAGGGCAAACTTACAATCCCGAGTTCATCCTCACAAATCCTTCCACCACACCTTCACCCAGGCCATTAGCCCATTCGCAGAGTTCCTTCGCCCGTTTATACTCTCCATACAGCGGTCCTCCAGGTCTTCCAGGGTTCCCTGGGCCTTCTGGGCCTCCTGGGCCATGCTCATCACCCTCCATTCTGTGACCCCAATCATCGTCCACAACTTTCCCATACAGGAACACATTCTGACTATCCAGCGTTCCATCACCTCCCAGCGCAGCACTCATCCCGTCGAAGTACAACACCTTAATCGGCCGTGTTGACGTATACGTATTCATAATACAGTCCCCAAATGGCGAAACAATCCCATACGACATCTCACTAACCATCACCACTCATCAGTTATCACTCACCTCACTAAAACAGCCAAGAAAAGAGAAAGAAAAAGCCTACATATCGAACGCGAACCACTCCGGACTTGGCGGCGTCTCCATGTCACGCCTGGCATGATATAATAGGGTGTGTGCAGGAATAGTACCGGGGATTATTGTGTGTCCCGTGGGTGCAAAGACATTCTGCCATTGTCGCATCAGGCCCTGGAGGGACGTGAAGACGAAGGGTGAAACATCATCGGGTTCGGTGTCATTGGGGTTTGATTCTTTCTCTCCTACTGATACTTCTCCAAGAGGTATCTGAGACGATGCAGACGCAGACACTGCTGCCGTACTGAGCAGCAGCGGAAGGATGGCTTGTTGTACCAGCATCCTGAAGAAAAGCAGACGGGCTCAGCACACTACAGTATGAAACGACAGCCAGGGCTGCGTATGGGAAGCTCTTATATCATATAACTGACCGCCTCCTCTGGCAACCCCCCACGCCCGTAATAATAGTTTGATACGTAGTGTATTTAGGGCGAATGAGCTAGATTGCTCCTATTAACCTACCTACGTCCTCATATAGCCAGCGCCTATAGCCTCTACGTAAGTACATGTATGTCCACAGGACTAGGACTATATTCCGACCTATGTTCATTTTTTTCCTCCCTTCCCGGCGGCGCAAGGGACGCGCGTACGCTCACCTGTGCTCATTTATCCCGATCCCTGCGTGCAATAATTCCTTGAATTCGCTTACTCTCCCTTATCTAGTGGTGGAAACGGGGTGCCATTGGGGGAAAGGAGGACGTATGCCCTCGCATGATTGTTTCCTTTATTTAATTGGAGGTGAGTAGTGGACGGATCGACGGATGGTCGTAAGCATGATTAATAAATTCTGGAATGGACAGGGAGGGAGCTTCAACTTCTTGGGCGACGTCCTACGAAGCTTTGCCGAGAAATTCGGCATGGGCCGAGGGTAGCTAGAGCCGCACTCTTGGCTTGCATCACGACATTGACTCTAACGTCAGGTTGGCGCACTAGTCTAAGGAGCTACAAATTGAAGATAAAAACAGTCCTTAGAAAGGGTAGATGACTAAAATTTCTACTACAGTTACGGAAGTCATGGTAAATTAGATGACAAAACGTAAAATGTCAGCCAATAGGAAATCCTTGGCAAGCCCCTTCATTAATTAGTACGCCAAGTCGAGGCAGTCTAGCATTTCATCCTCATCCACAGAGACCTTTTCACTCTCGTCAGAGACATTTTGGTTCTCGTCCACAACGAACTCCCCGTTCTCATCTTCAACAAAATACTCACCCTCGACCCCCAATTCCTTTGCTAAAATATCGTCTCTAATCCTAGCAATTAATCTTGCGCATTCTTCGATCCTGCAAAGCATTTCCTTGAATCCATCACCCTGCCAAGGATCATCTTTCTCGGCTCTCTGAACACTGGTATCCCTGGTCCACGCTGGATGTTCAAACCCACCAATACCAGAACTTTGAAAGACACTGAAAACATCAGGGCTCCAGTCAGCAACACAACCGATATCTAATCCTTTTTGCTTCGAGAAGGTTTCGTTAACATCTGCGTTGACAAGGCAGCAACCCCAGCGGGTGTCATGGTTGGTCTTGACACCCTTCCAAGAGATCGCAATACCATCGGGATAGAGTTGATTAACGTGCTGCGTATCAAAATGCTCGTATTTGGTGGTTTCGAAGAGATATGGGGTTCCCTTGATATAGTAACGGTACTTAGTCTTCATTATCACTGTTTCGACGCTCATTCCAGGTAAATTGACGTATTTAATTCTCTTGACGGTTTTTCTGAGGTCCGGTCTACTCGGTAATGGAGGACCTATTGGATCAGATTCGTCCGGAATTTCCTCAAGCCTGACCTTTCGCACAAATTCAGAAAAGATGGGGTAAATATCGGTATCTTTGTAGTAGTCGTATGTAATGAGTTCTATTTGCCAGGATATATCTCTCTCCAGATCGAAAACTTTGACGTCAACAGGTCCCCTGTGGTGCGAAAATGTGCTTCTAGATCGTTCACCACCAGTAAGATTCTTGCGTACATGAAGCCATCTTCTCGCTCCAATTTTCCAAACTTCTCCAGCCTCGTTAGCCATATCACTAGGGTGGTCCCCTAAAATGAGTTCAAACTTGACCTCGAGGCGAATATCATTAGTTTGACCCGAATCGTCGTACATCTTGATTTCAAATGTCGCAAAGTATGCGGGTTCGACTTTGACAGAAAGCGGTGGCTGCTTGAGGATATTGGGGTTCGATCCTTCCTCATAAATGTCTACAAGATTGAGTACTTTATTGTCTGCCGAACCGAAGAGGTCTGTACGAGTATCACATTCTTCTATAATCGCTTTGGCAACATATTCCTCTCCGATACTATAAGATCGGTCAGTACTCGCCAATTATGGCTTAGGGAAATAAACTTACTATCTAACAATCTCACCAGATGTTTGAGGATTACCCATCATATTGCAAAAATCCATCAACTCGAAGAGTCCACCTTTTGGTTTTTTATACCCAAAGAGCAATAATGTTCCGAAGTGAATCTTCATTGTTGAATATCCTCTGAAGTAGTAGATATCCTTTAGGCCTTCTTGGACTACTTCTTGTAGGTACCTGTAATTTGCTCCCTTTATCCTCCGTCTCTTGAGTTTCCACTCTCTCAAATATCCTTGTGTAGGAGCGGCTCCAGTAAGAAAAACTTGAATACCAACGCCCTTTGGAGCATGCTTGATGGTAACTTGGCGACCTTCCAAATTATGCTTCTTTACGATACGGACACCAGTACCGGGGAGTTGAGGTGATGGTGGATGGACCAAAAATCTCTTATTTGCCCTTCGATTTTTTGATGTTATCTCACAGAAGGCACCAAAGACCCTGTTCAAAGCCTCGTTGACTTGGCCTGGATTATGTCCAAGAATACGGAACATATTCTTAGCGCGAGAGAAAATGATATAAACCTCGCAGTGAAATCTGATGTTATCAAGAGCCTCAAGGTTCATGCCGAGGCAGAACTGTGGGTTAATTTCCTGGGCTGGCCAGAGAAATACGCCAACCGCCTCGAACTTTTCGCCCTCGGCAGGTGGCTTACGAAACTTCTTACGTATGGCCGACTGCTGAGCCAGTATTTCAAGGTGCGCTAGTTTCCGAGCACTGGGAACTGCATTGACCTTCGCCCAGGTGCCGCCATAACGGACCGTATTCTCTTGGATATCGGTGTGAATGTGGTCCATCAAGGCCATGAGATCCCTTTTAGCTAGAATGACATTATCTTCCGATCCCCATATTTGTATATTCTAAGACTTCCCGTTAGGACGGGTCATGGTAATTTGATATTAAGCAGTTAACTTACAGGATCATCTAGTTCAACTGGCATTGACAAATGAGTATTTGTCTTCACAGCAATATGACGAATATTGGTATTTCTAGGGCCAAAAAACTTCTCATCAAATCCAGGATGACGCCTCAAAGGCAAACTAAAATGCGCTATAGAAAAAAATCGTATCAATAATCTGTATTATTGAAGCACCAGCAATGATAGCATCGGTAATAGGAACTTACAATCAGGCTCGAATCCAGCTCTCTCGGCCCTATCAGCATCATTATCCCTTAGAAATCCATCAGGGCCCTCATAGCCGTCAGGACCTAGTGCTAACATATCAGGGTCGCTCAAGTAAAGATTTGGATTAGTATAAACGGAACGGTCCGAGGCCCCCCATTCCGAATTCCGGGGAAATGAAACACTTTCAGAGCGGTTCTGGGTTTTAAAGCTCGACCCAGATGGTGTGTATTCCCGGCGGTCATTCACTTGATTTTGTGGCTTTGGCCCAAGGCGATATTTAACTTGACCTCTAGAAGTCGAGGGGCCATTTTTGCCGTATTTATCGACTAGGTCATTGAACGAAGATGGCGGCGCTGTGTGTCCGTAATTGAAAGAACCAGTCCTGTTTTCTAGCGGGTAGTGGTTAACACTAGGAGGGACACTTGCTACCCAAGAGCTGGGAGGCCTGGAGACTGTGTTCCGAACGGGTGGACAGGCTGTAGTTCTCTCAACTGTAGTAAACAGAGATAGAGCCGACTGTGTCTGACTAGTATTCCCGTAAAATTCCCTAGTTACAGGCCTATCTTGTGGAGTATCAGATGAGGTACGAAAAGACAAAGTTGAATGCCTTGAGCTAGCTTGAGTGATATTTGAGGCTCGAGTGTGGGGTCTATCAATTGAAGAACGGAGAGATAAATTTGAGCGTCCTGGGCCATTAGCCTCGAAAATCGGTGATGCACCGCTTGGTCTCTCCCGTGGAGAATGGAAAGAAATGGTTGACTGGCCTGCGATTGTGCCATCAATGTTGGTCTTCGAGGCTCGAATTTCAGGCCTAGAATTCTCTCCCCATTCACTCCTAACAGTAGGGGCACGAGAGAGAAAATCATCAGAGTCTACTTCACTGTCGCTAGTAGCTTTCGAAGTTGTTGACTTGCCAGGCCTGCCAGACTTTGCGGATTTTGCAGATTTAGGGGTTCTCACTTTACGAACTGCTCTAATTTCATCAGCTGGATCGGCCCAAGTATTTGGCCTGAGCTCATAATCCATGATTAAAGACCCTTTTTATGGAGCTCAATCTGTGGTGAGATGGATTGTCTGTTTTGTTGTGAGAAGTCGATAGTATTGTGGTTTGATGTCTGGGGATGAGAAGAAACGTCGTTTACATACGTACAGTGATGATAGAGGCATACACCCACACCCTTGACCTAGATTTTGTGCGCCCTAATTGAGAGGTATACCACAGCAGTCGCAACAAGTGAGCTTGGGGCAGCGGACGTGTACGCTTTCCTAAGCATACATCTAGTCTAGTCCTCATCCCCTGCAAGCAGCTTTCTGTTCGTGGGAAGCCGTGCGAGACATACCTGTAAGAATCCGAAAATAGAATCACATTACTTTCTCGTTTCAGCATTTGCATTACTCAATGGTTTGGAAAATAGCGTGAATTTGACTATTGCATGTACCGTAGCAACAAAATCAATGAAACCAGAATCCAGCCTGTATTAAAAGCTCTTCCTATCCCACTAGGATCACCACATATCAAATTTTATGCTCAACTATCATGTACGAGCCAACTTCCATCTCATCTAATTCCATCTCCCAGTATGTTGATAGACGCCAGATTATATCCGGCATGTATTATACAGGCCTGTCAGATGTGAAATATTTGAATATGGCAATTGGACTATTAGATACCACGTTAGACCACCCGACGAGCTATCCCGTATGTCCGATACCCCGTTATATAGCTACATGTATACTAGTTTTTTTCTTCTTTACCTAGAGCTTATTGACCTCCTAAGAAAGCCGCAGGTTAGGTGTAATATCTTGAACCATTATCTTGGCTTCTCGTCCATTATTCACCCCCCCCCCCCCAATCCCCCATGGTCAGGGCTGGATGGAAGACTACATCCAGGTTATAGCTAAATATCCCCCAAACCACACCCTCCTACAGTACAGTAGACAGTTTTGTTAACTAGCACGAACCTAACATATACGAAATATCACCATATGCAAAGCACCTCAAGATCCGCTCCCATCAATACCATACAGTATACTATATGCTCTTGGACGCTCCCCTGCATCATTCCTAACGCTACTCAAAGCACTTCCACAGTTCTGTTGCCCGTGCATGATTCACACGCTCCCGAGTGATAATTTGTGACTAAACCTCCAAATTTCAAGAGTAAGCGCGGGGCTAACTGCTTAGGCCCATGATAATCACACCTCATCCATGGACGCTGGGGGGAAGACGGTTAAGAGCTGACTGACTGGTATGTCCCCTCACAAAAACGCAGGATCGGTTTTGTGGGCGGAACGCTTACATGTATGTTATTGATGAGGAAATGGTAGCCATTCTTACCATTCCCCTCCCAAAGCTTGAACGGATCCCAGCCGGAGCGAAATCTCTTTATTCACGAAGCTTCCTATAGAATAGCAATCTTCTAAGGTGAATGGAGACACCCGACTCGCGCTACCACAAACCCGCCACTTGACTCTCTGGTTTATTGCGGAATATCTCAATAATCCGGCTGCAGAGTAGTCTCATAACTAGTCGTTGAGTTAAAGTGACCGCTTTCAGGAAGAACTAGTAAGGATGTTATGTGGATATCTGAATCAAGATAGAACGTTAACCTAGAATGACGCCATACCTGTCATGGGAATGTGTGTCATGAGATACTGGATGTTTTTGCTACGATGATAGCTTTGGGGGCAGGCATATAGAGAGATAGCAGTGGCCGTGTCAAGACGCTGAGAACTGTGTACATGTATCCAAATAGAGTAGAATACCATATAATGTGTCACACTTAAATATATCTAGTAAACTTTCCAATTTATTTTCTAAATATCTATTTACCTATTCTATAGTTTTTTCTCCCTTTTATTTATACATCATATAAAGTTCATCATATGAAGTGCATCATATCAGGTGCATAAAATGCCAATAATTAGGCGCCCCGAAACTGTGATTGGCTATAGTGATAAAGTTTCTGCACTTGATATGATCAACTAACCCTTAACCTCAATAGGTACACCATCTCTCGCACAAATCACTCTAAGGCCTTCGCTCGACCCCATAGCTGACATCCAAGAGCCCATAGCGCATTCTCCAATCCTCACCATGATCTTCTTCGCGGCGCCATCCGGCCCATCCGCATCATCATCTTTATACCTAGAGCTAAAATGGTTCAATATCAGCAACCCATCTCTACGCCCCGTCTCCGACGCCTCCCCCAACTTGATAGCATGCGCAAACCGGCCCGCCATCTCAGGCGTCGAATGGCCGCGCGACTTAGCCAGCCCTTCCACCGTCTCGTAAGTCTCTGTGTCCTTCGTAGTCGGGTCCAGCCCTGGCAAGTAAGCATTCGTCGCCTCATGCACCAGCACATCACTGTACTCTGCCAGCGGCACAATCGGGCTCGGATCATATGTATCGCCCAACACCGTGATCCTGCGTCCCCGCGCCTTCGGCGGCCTCGTGAGCCTCGTCCCGTCCGGCAGCTCCAGCGCCGCATCCTCAGGACAATCCCACGCCTGCAGCAGCCCCAGAAACTTCATCGGGTTCTCGTGGCCGCTGCGCTGCAGCGCCTCCTTGTGCTTGCTGATCCTCGCGGCATAGTCCCGTGGGATCTTTCCTGGCCGCGGCGACTCGGTAAGTACGTATCCAACGCTGGGTACAGAGTGCTTGATCTCCGCGGCCGAGATCGTGAGCTCGACATTGCCGTGCGCGGGGTGCGTCCAGGCTGCGATGTCGCGCCAAAAGCCCTGCGCGTCCTGCGGGATGTTGGTTCCTGATGGGTGTTCCTTGAGGTAGCAGTTCTCCGTGGGGTCTGATGGGGCATCGTGAGGGAAGTGGAGCTCGTGCACGACGTACCAGTCGCCGAGGTGGGTGTATGTGAGTGTCAGGCCGGCACGGATGTACTCGCGGAGGCCCTTGGGGCCGTAGATCTCGATTCTGGGCTTTTTGGGCGGGGCGTTGGCGTCGTGGGTGCGTGGGTCAGCGTCGGGGTCAGCGGTGCCGCCGGCGCCGTTCATGAGGGTTGCGAGGAGAGGGCATAGGCCAAAGACGTGGTCGCCGTGGAGGTGGGTGATGAAGATCTTTTCGACCTTGTTGAGCTTAATGGGGAAGCGCTGGATGCGGTGCTGGGTGCCTTCACCGACATCGAAGATGGCGGTGGAGGAGGAGGGGAGGATCACGGCGAGGGAGGAGTGGTTGCGCGTGAGGGAAGGGACGGCGGAGGCTGTACCAAGCGGGAGGACGGTTATAGAGGGAGGCATCTGTCTGGTCGTAGTAGTAAAATCTATAGTAGTAAATAGTAGTAACAGCGTATAGAAGTGTAGTGGGGTATGTTTAGGTTATGGCGGGGTGAACTGGATCGCGCCGTTGTGCAGCGCGGGACATATAGTTGGACATCATGACATGACTCACGAGCATCGTGAAGAAGCACATTGAGACATGGCATTTTTGCAAATGCTTGTGATCACAATTCGTCCCCTTGTCGGGTTACACCTACTGACGCCTGTAGCATCTACAGATACCCGTGGGTGTAGCACTGGTGCTCTGTGTCCGTGGTGGTTGGTTGTAGTTTCAAATGGTTGCTGCGAGTTCACGATCACCAAAGTGACGTGTGGATGTGCAGTCAAGAAACTGAACAAGATCAAACAAGAGCTGCCGACAGAGGCGCAAGTTGATGCACAGAGATACTCTCTGCCGTGTGCCCTCTCTCACGTCATTCCCTTGTTGTTTTACCAAGAGAAGTGAAGAAGGTCTTGAGACCCGCCAGTTCTCGGCCAGGCCCGTCTCACTCGGCCCCAAGAAAGCTCTCCCAGGTGATTCCCTTGTGACTCCCGCTGCCCCTTCCGAGCCTCGGTTGGGCAATATGCATGACAGGCCTAAAGCTAAAGGTACCCGTAGTATCCCCCGCCACTATCCTTCAACAGCCAGATAGCCAGAAATAACCCACAACCTCTCTTTCTCTCCTACTTTTGGATATCTACAGCTACATAACCAGAAAGAGCTCACCTACCTGCCTATCTACGCTCTCGCCAACTACCCAGAAACACACACCGTAACCATGGCCTCCTCGATGTGCGGTCCCACGAACGCGCTCTCTTCGCTCAAGAACCACACAACAGCCGACCGCTCCCTGCAACAGGACCGAGTCCACACGCCCGCCTCTTCGTCCCAGGTTAGTCCTTGACCCCCGAACCCTCTACCTTACCTCTATTAATCTATCTAACACTACTGTTAGCCCTTCCGCACGCAGCAGCAAAACCGCGCGCTCGACAGCGAATTCGATCAGTTCACCGCGAACGCCGGGTCAATACCCCAACTCCAGCATGCGCCGCCCCCAGCCCTACAGCAGCACCACGCACCTGCCTGGGCCGCTGACTTCCAGCGCCTGCACATTGGTGCGCCCCCGCCGTTACTTCTCCATCAGCAGCCACAACAGCAGCAACAGCAGCAGTGGGGAGGCGGGTGGCATGAGGAGTTCATGATGCAGCAGCAGCAAGCGGCGCCGGTAGTAGAGCAGCAGGCGCAGTACATGAGGGCGCCAGCTATGGGCATGGGTATGGGTGGGATGTACAGCCCTATGAGCCCTGTGTATATGGGCGGAATGGCGAGCCCAGTGTTGATGCAGCAGAACAGTGCTCAGCAGAACGATGTCCAGGCGCAATTCGACGATGCGGCGTTCGAGCAGGCGTTCGAAGCTGCGAGAGCGCAGCTTGCAGAGTCTAAGCCTATAGTGGAAGAGAAGAAGGTAGTGGAGGCGGAACCGGTGCCAGTGGTGGTAGAAGAGGTCACGAAGGTCGAGGAGGTGAAGGACAAGGAGCACGATTCCGATGAGCTGGCGAGGACAGCGGCACAGCTGTTGGAGTCGCTGAGTGGGAACCAGTCTAGAAAGTTCCAGGATAGCACATTCCTGGCGCTGATGAGACGGTTGAGGGATCGGGAGGTGAGGGTCGAGGGGGACAAGATGGTTGAGGTTGAGGTTGGGCCAGAGGGTAGATGAATGTTGACTGTAGTGGATTCATAGATGCGTAGATGAATTGGGTATTTCCTTAGGCGTTTTATTTCTATATTTTACCTATACAATTATGATTGTAGACTTGCTGAATGTTGTTTAAATGTTGTTTGCTGCTTCATGCTGCTCTGTGCTGTTCTATGCTGTGCTGTGCCATATGATATAATGGGTTCCAGGGATTAGGCAGCTAGTGAGAGCACGCCGCAAGTGAGTGAGCGGGCTAGGACAGGGTTAGGTATGGGCCGAGCACGCCGAGGCATAAGGCTGGTTGGAGGTGTTTACTCTAAACCAACATCAGCTACTGAGCTAACGATGTTGTCCACTCTGCTGTTTACTCTGAGTTACTGTTAACTACATGTACATCTATATTTACAGTAAAGACTATCAATTACGATGACATGTCCACAATCCTTAACCGATATGAACCTAAACACAATGTCGTACCGTAGAAGCGCTGCATGTAATTGATGAGACAGTCCTTCAAGCAAATGAGATGGTCTGTTCGCAGAGCTCCCCGTGATACCGTAAACCAATTAATAGCCGCCGCCTACTCCACACGAGCAGGTAAATAGGTACACCAGCACACAAATCTCCAACAAGCACCTTCCCTCCAAGCAAAACATCCCCAATCCAGCGCGTGTCTGCAGTGCAATTAATCAACCTGTCTATTATTGTTTTCCTAACGCAGAAAATACCAAGAAGAACAAGTAGAAGCAGAAGCAGGTCTGTAAAATAACATCGAATACCTTATACCCTCTTCTTACCTACCTTAATCACCCCCCTCCCGAGATATTAATCTCCCCTGTAGTTGTTAGTTCGACGAAGCTAACCCCCCCCCCCCCCCAGTTACAGCCTCCCGCTCAAATCCCCGTCCAGCTAGAACCAGAGTATCATTTGCTTTTGGCTCATTCGCAGCTTTGTCGTCTCACGCTCACCCGCTGCAGTCCACATTGCTTGCTGTACAGGCCTCTCAGGCTTAGGCTCAATCACCCGCCGCATCGACTACAACCACCTCGCAACCTTATTCATCTACGCTGCCAACCACGACTTCAACCTCACCTCCCCCTTCTCCCATCACCACCACCACCTCACCACCCCCTACCCCCTACCACCCCACAACTCTGCCGCCCCTCCGAAGAAGAAAATCCTCCTCTGCCTCCTCGTCCTCGTCCTCGTCCTCCCCTTCCTCACCATCCCATCACCACGAAGAAGAGTCCAAGGCGCCACCCCCAGCAAGAAACGCTTCGCCATCCCCTTCGTACACCAACCAGGACCCGGAACCCCCTCCGCCGCCCTACACAGAATCTTCTTCCCCACTACCCGAGTTCGCTTTCTGCATGGCTGCCGCAGGAGGTTCCGCCTCCATTATCACCCAGGTCCAGCAAGGGGGGCCTCAACTTGCTACACTAGGTGGTATGTAACCCCCCATTGCACGCACTAACTATAAACTAAAAAAAAATACCCTTCTATCACGTGAATGGCCGTACATATGTGGGGAAAAAAGGGTTTTCGGTAAAACTAACGCGCGGGATATACAGATAATGTGAACAATGACGAGAACTTGACGTTGGACCTTCGGTATGCTTATTTACACGCCCCCCTCCCCGTCTGTGTACCTGGTTGGTTACTAACGATGTTATTGTTATATTCAGGGGAACCCAATTCGTTCTTTCTCGCGATGAGCTTCTAACGCTCCCGGAGTTCGTCCTGCTGTCGCTCTTCCCGAACGGCCTGTTCCCAGATGGCCAGGTCAACCAATTCCAGGAGGATGGTGTGTACTCGGTAGACGTGTGTACCCATTTCTCAAATGTATCATTTTGTTTTTAGAGCCCAAACTACCTAGTTTCAAACATGCTTAACTCTTTCCCCTTTCGTGGTGTCTCTCTAGTTCGACCCCGTATGCCTCCAGTACATGCTGGACTTCTTCCGCCAAGTCTCCGCCACTATTACGGCCACCGCAGCCGCCGCAGCAGCCTCCAGCGAGGACGACGAAGATCTCGAGAACGGCACCTCGCCATCAAGCCCCAGTAATGTTCTGCAGGACCGCGCAGGTATCATTGTCCTGCGCGAGGATCTCGACTTTTACGTCATCCCGCCCCGAAGGGACATCAGCCATCCAGAGATGATGGTCGTGAAGCGCAGCGCCGGGAATGTCCTACTGAAGCAGGACGGAATCTTTTCAGGGTTGCGGAGGACGGATGACGCCGGGACGACAGAGCAGCACCTCATTGAGATGTTGACGGCGGGCGGCTTCAACCCAGACGACACCTGGGGACATCGCGCGGGTGAGCCGAACAAGGCGGTTATCTGTAGTTTGGCGTTGGCCAGGTTGAGGACGGATATGAGGAATGCTTCGGGCGAGGGGAAAGACAGCAATGCGGTGGGGATGGCGCAGAAGCTGCTTCTCTTCTGGAGGAAGCCGGCGGTATGCACCTTATATTTTTGAGGGTTTCTACTTTTGGGGGGAGGTGATGGGCTAATAGGTGGTTTTAACTACAGAGACGTTGCTGGTGGGAAGGTATGGAGCTAGAGGGTGTAGAGGGTGTAGAGGGGAAACTAAAGGTTTGGATCCGGCGTGTCTGGACCCTAGAAATGGTACGCTCCCTCAACATGACATCAGGACTTGGGGCAATAGCGAACATGTGCATCCAGCCTAGAATTTCGCTATTGACCCAAGTGCTGTATCCCCCAATTTGATGTCTAATATCCACATCATATTTGCTGTAAATTTGCCGACTAATGCGTCCTTCTAATAATAAAGAGCGTCATCGGGCTTCGTTAAAAAAAAAACGATATAAAAAAGTTCTTCGCCACCGCGGCTTAGCTCGCTCGATCTTCCTTGTGTGTTTTTTTAACGAGACAGTAGATCACTGGAACAGAACAGGGCAGCATATCCAATTAAAATCATTGGTTATTTTTTCTCTTTCTCCCTCTTTTCTCTATTCTCTTTTCATTTTTTTATTGTCTCTTTTTTCTTTCTATAATATATTCGACACAGATACTGTAATAATTTTCCTCTGAAACGATTTGCAAGAGCGAGAGAGAGAAGAGGAGAAAGAAGAAGGGAGAGTGGAGAAGCGATTTCTTTTTTTTCTTTTTTCTTATTCGTTTTTTTTTTATATATCTTTTGAGGCATGTTGTGTTTTTTTCAACGCGGCTTTGTTTGTTATGTTATTCGTTTTTGTTATGGAAAGTTAGTATACCACCTTTTTTTTTCCTCCCCCTTCCTCTTCCCTTTTTTATTTCCCTCTCACTCTTCTCGCTTCTCTCTCCCGAGTGGATTTCGGATTCTCGCATTTCGTTAGCGCAGAGCAAAGGCAAATTTTATATTCTTCGAGTTTGAGAGGATGTGTTTAAGATGTGTGTCTGTGTGTGTGTGTGTGTGTGTTTGTGAAGGTTGTGGAGTTTGGAAGTGGCGCTGTAAAGCATTGACGTCCTGTGCGTGAGGCGTGTTGGTGCAAGGTCGCCTGTGGGACCCCGAGTGCTCAAAGGGGAGCAAAAAAACAAATGGCGAGGAGAATCCAAGAGCACGTGGAATAAGTGCTGTAGATAGCGCCTGTAGGTATTCTGCGACCCGCGATCCTCCAAGGCTCGCGGAGCGGGGGGGGAAACAAGGCGGGAAATGTCAATGATAAATTGAGTAGTGGAAATGATTAAAACCACTTCTTTCTTCCTACCCCCAAGAAGTCTAGTTCAGTTAGTGGTGGCGAAACGAGTGCTCTGCTCCTCAGCCGTCCATACATGAGACAGCGGGAATGATTGCTGTGTATAAAGTGCATAAAGCGTAGTGTGCGGCGTGCCCTGTCCGGAGTGAGCGATCATGAATATGTAGTGACCATGAAAGGCGGTTGTTTGTAATAGTAGATAGCTCTCATCGAGCTGTTTCGAATTCGTGCACATATGAATTCGTGCACATATGAATTCGTGCACATATGCTGTGAGGATGGGGTTCAATAGTTCCGCCATAAAAAGGGAGCAGAAGCGAGTCGTTCTTCCGTATCTATCCTGTCCTATCCCATCCGTCTGGCTTAACGCGGTAACAACCCAGTGTAGAAAAATATCGGAGGACCTCGTGCATGTTTCAATAGGCTATTCATAGAGACAGTGGGAAGTGATGGTAGTGGCCGAGTTGATACTGTGCAGCTTAGAACTGAGAGACGGATTTTGAGCTCGTCGTCATCTCCATGCGGTTTCCTGTGAGGTTGTGTTGTTGCTAGATGGAGAACTAGCTCTCAGTGCTGTCTGCTGTCTGCTGTTTGGCGTCGGCCACTCAGCGCATAAAGGATAAAGGTGAAAACTCATCCATCACTCCATCCCAAACCACCACCAGCACCGCCAGCACCACTATCATTGTCGTCTCAGCGCCAGCCCTAACCCACACCACGACTCACCCCTAGTTTCAAAACTACCCATCACCTCGCAGCCGCGTGTCGAAATACTGTTTTCTTGCTTTTATCGTTTGTGATATTCGTTTTCTGCTATCCTCGTCCTCGTCGTCGTCGTCGTGGTTGTGGTCGTCGTCGGTTGTCGAGTTTCGAGTTGTGGAGGAGGTATGTCGGTATCATGACACATACCCACATACCGAGTGCTGTGCAGTGATTCGCCTCTGATCACTCAGTCAGTTCGTTCGTTTGTCTAGTTTAGTTAGCTTAGTTACTTGGCGCCCGCAGCCAGCGCCGCTGTGCTTTTAAAGGTCCAGCACGCAAAACGCAAATTGCAAACGCAAAACACTCGCCTAATTATAGCTTAACTGTAACTGTATTAATGTGTGGTGTGTGTATGTGCTCCTAGGTTCTAGAGTCCACGATCATATATCACAGTTATCAAGGGAGTTTTATCCCATCTCCCGTCGATCTATGATTCACACTTAGCTCGAACTCTAACTCCACCCTACCTGCACCCCGAGCGAGTGCTCGTGCGTGATGCCGGGCGGTCCCCCCCCCCCAATCCCGGCGCCATCTCCGCAGCAAGCTGAAGAAAATGCGGGGATGGATGTCGATCCGTAAACTGGCGTACATATGCAGAGTTCACCGGAGGGGATGAGTCAGTGGGCGCAATCGGCGAATCAGAGTCTGCGGGTAGTAGGGGTGTGCGAGTTCGAGTGCTGGGGGGTGATTTCGAGGCTTGTTTTTGCGGTGGGTGCCACACTCGCTGTGAATAACTAATCCTCCCACACGAAATCCAGCATGTAGTGTTTGAATTCAGACACGACGAGATCAAGATTACAGAGATTTGAGGTGAGCCCGATCAATGAAATCGTATCGCGCGTGTGCGTGTGACTAGCTAGCTATCTACAGAGCTCCGGGAGCTCTACTCTAGGTATCCGCCTCCCTACTCTACTGCCTATCGATAACGATACTTGATATAGAAACTCTACATCGGATTCCGCAGCTCGCATGAAAAACGCCCGATTACTATTTTGCACAACTGACCGGAAACCCAAAACGAGTGCTTCGAGAGTGTATTGATTGTATGTAACATAAGAATTAAATGCAGCCTTGAATCTTCAGGCCTAGGTAGAGTGTTTATGTATGTACATCTATTGAGAGTGCAGGTTGTGCAAACACCCGACCGTCTCACAAGCCCGACACATACCACTACCGGCCCAGAGGTATGTTAGGTTATGTGGGCAGGTATCTAATCGTGGGGACCCCATACTCCCCTACCCACCCTGCCTACCTACCATACCCAAACACCGGGACGACCGACAGACAGCTTCCACCCACCCACATGTAAAAGAGGTCTCACCTCTAACTGAGGTCTTTAAAATCCTCAAAAAAGTGCAAGGGTACATTCCAATAACCCACCATCCTCTCTCCGCTGATTATACACCCCCCGGCCGCTAAAACGAGCGTTATTCGCCGTTCGCCAGTCGGAGGGCCAGGGGGAAGGGGAGGTGTGCGAGCGAGCATCTGCGGTCGATGGATGGATGCAACGACGGCAGATCGGGCATATATCTTGCAGACTGTTTTTCGCTTCTGACTCAAAGAAGCAAGATGCAATGGAAATAAGTCTGGAGCTTGTATTTTGGAGTGTAGGGTAGTGTGGAGTGGAGTGGATTGTAGGTGAGTGTGGGATGTCAATGATCATGGAGATGGAGAAACGCTAAAGGGAAAGGAAGGGAGGGTTTGTAGAAGATGAAACGCGCAAGTGAGTGACGAAAGAGGATTGCGAATTGGAGACCTAGCTTGTAGACTCGTAGGCACTCAAGCTGTCAGTTGATGAGCGAGCGGTCAAGTATGCTATTAACCCCATGCACTTCCGCATCACAGACAGTACCGTTAATTGTGTCGCCGTAAAGTCAGATTTCCTCAAAACGTAACGGGCCCTGTACGCGTACATGGAACGCAGTTCCTGATACGATGATAAACACGCACACGTTAGTTTGCAGCCCGTGTACGCGGTAGGGAAAGAAAGAAAAAAAACTCTAGACAGGGACCCTGAGGAGAAAACGTAGACCAGAACATCATCATCATAACGACGTATGTACGCCCACAGCTACAGTAGGTACAGTACCACAATTACGATTCAGGACAGGAATGCAGGTTGGTTTAGACCACCACGGACTCGGCCGAGATGGACCAAGTCTGCATACGAATTTAGAAAAAACGAGGATCCCGGTTGGGCGTCACGCCGTGACAACGCGCCGGCCTGATCGACTCGCTGCCCAACCTGCCTCAAGATCTGCTTTCTATCTATCCACGGGTCCGCGCCGCCGTTGTGATGAGCAGCATACATATCAATCGAGAAAAAATATGCACAGTCGTTGACTCATTCCCAATTGTCTCCAATTGGAACCGTCGACAGCGTTACAAATACCTAGACCACTGTAGCTAAAACCTGCGGGAACAATTTACCTACCCAAACCTGTCTATATAGAGGTACAGCCGTAGAGCACTCTACTGCGGCACTTACAGCGTGTAAAAAAGGTATCCGGAGGAGGGTAAGGAAGGTAAATGTGGGGGTCCCATTGGGCATATACAAATTCAATTGCAGCAACAGACAGAGAGGAAAAAAAAAAGGGGGGGGGGGGTTCGGATCCCTTTGTTAGGGAGCTCAGGCTCAGGCTCAGGCTCGGTAAGTTCAACTCGACTCTCTAAAGGCACAGTTTCCTTCTCATCCAAGGAAAACCGAGGCTATGCGCGCCTGTGGCCGGCGGCGGGCGCGCTGCTGACCGCCGGCGACCATCGGCTCTCTCTCTCTCATGTAAGTATCCTAAACTGTAACAGAAATAAATTGAACACGTCGAGATTGCTGGTGGTCGAGGTTCGTGTGACGTGACTGCTGCCCAGTCTCTTTTTCTTCGTTTCGCCCTTGTTCTGTTCACAGGTTGTTTGTAGGAGGTGCTCTAGGTGCTCTACTAGCGGTACTGTATGTACGACATCTGTACCTTGATTAAAACGTACAGTCTTTTACCGTCTCTTGACGAATACTGCCACTTGACGAACAGGGATTCCAAGTATGGAAAGAAACAGTCAAGCAACGAGATCTCCGGTCCTTTTAATTTCTATTGGCCCAAAGTCCCCTGTTCGTCAACTGGCAGTATTCGTCAAGAGACGGTAAAAGACTGTACCAACAAACGAAACGGTTGTTGCCTAGTGATGCGGGATCGGCATTGACCTAACCGTTTTATTTTATTTTAACAGAGTTTCGTAGACCCCCCTCGCCTCTCGTATCGATAGATAACTTTTTTTGAGCACCATTGTTCTGTGCGCTAGCATTGCAGGGGTGGGAGAGAGGGGGGTCTAGTGGTAAGTATTACCCTGAAGTTCTAGGTATTCTACACACAAGCGAGCAACCGTAGACTCGGCAATTCTGTACCATCGTAGAGGATTTATTACTTTATTTTTGTGCTCTTTTTTCTTGCGGTGTTCCCTCGCGTTGGTTTACCACTTCTGTTAATACTTCGCGCAGGAGGGGGATTACAGTGATTGGAAATTGGTGCCGGGAAGACGGGACAAAGATGGGATCGCTGTGTGAGAGGAGAGGGGGTCAGGCAGGAATGAGGGTTGCCGGTTTAACCGCTAATTGCGATGCGATGGGCTCAAGTTTGATGTTAAAGCGTGGGATTGGAGGATCCGGAGGGGGAGGGTGAATTCGAGGAAAAGGTCTCAGTCGACTGGGCCGGGGGGAAAAGAATCGCAGTCGGGACTTTAGAGTCCCCGACGACCGACTGAACTTTTAGCACTTTTGGCGTTTTCAAATCTATCATCAGGATTACCTACAAGTGCTGTTCGCTGTGATAAAAAAAAATAGAGGCCAGATAAAGAAGTGAAATGGAGGAAGAAGTAAAAACTTTGGTCTCGTTCAGCTTCCTTAGCTCAGCCGCAGAAGCGGAAGTCGCAACAGCATAGGATTGGCTGGCTGCACTTACGAACCTAAGCCTTGTACTACGATCCAAGGGTCCGATCCCGAAGAGGTAGAGTGCTTAATAATGGCGGTTTGGAACATAAGACGTTGGAGGCTCAGCTATAATTAATGCCTTGAGCAGTCCGTTGCGGGAATTTTGATTTGGACTTTCTCCAATTATTTTTGCGAGTTTCTGTCAAATCGATTGGGGCGAAGAATGTCTACATAGTATGGAGTAAGTAGAGATGGTCTCTTTTCTCAGTTGCAATGGATGCACGATGAGGGGTGCATGCATGAGAGCCTTAGGTTGCGCCTTGGGGTAGGCGGAGTGCAAGAGCTGTGGGTGGACGGTGTGTGAAGGTGAAGGGATATGTTGGATGAGGTAGAGAGTGCAGGGAGGAGGAAGGGGTGCACTCGGACTGGGAAGGCAAAGAAAAAAGACCATATAGCAGGGATGATTGTTAGAGAGACCTGTTTACTGTCCTGGGAAGTTTTGTATCGCGCTAAGGCCTTCTTTGGGCATCATCTACTGAATTTCGGTGTTCCTCTCACTCCCTCCTCACTTCCATTTAGGTTTTATATTGCTTTTTCTTAAAAGTCCTTCTCATTCTTGGCAACCCACACGCACACACACGCACACACGCACTGCAGGAAGAGCAAAATAACGTCCAATGAATTAATTCTTCCTTGGGCTTTCCCATCCCTCTGTTGCAGGCCCCCCCGACGCGGCCACTCAACGCGACTCCTATAAGATCTGACTCATTTCCCACCACCCCCCTCCTCTTCTCTTCCTTTTCTTTTCTTCTTCCCTCATATCAGCTATTCCTTCAACAAATATATAACTACAGTATCCACAATCATGGACGCTTAAATTTCCCCCCCAGTCACGTCAACCATTACACTTCCTTTTAGGAACAGTCGTTTAAACACCTTCACCACGTCTTCCCCAGAGATCCAAGGACCTCTGAATAGCTCTTCGCCTAGCGACTTCACCCCCCACCAACAGTCACCATTCTTCCCCCGGAAGGAACGCGTTTCCCCTCAACCGACCAACCATGGCTTTCACCAACCCAACACCAGAGGCTTTCGCCGCAGACACAATCACTAGATTCCAGACCACCGCCAACACCCAGGTCTCCAGCCCTTGCTCATTTCGATCCATCGAACGAAATCAGTTTCGACGATCCAGTGCTCTTCCCCTCATCGAGAACGGCCCCTCTACCATCTCCGCGTGCAATCCCTAATCAGGTGCAGCCACCTCAACACCCACGTAGCGCTTCTATTCCGCAACCCCGCAGAGTAAGTGAAATCGTGTCAGGACTTGGATATAGTACATCGCCTTCTTCGTTCAGCCATCGGACAAATCCCCCACCATCGTACCAACAGTTCGCTCAAACTCAGTCTTCGGATCCTTCCCTTCATCAGCCAGAATCTAGGCAGCAGCAGTCCCAGCATCGCCCGCACCAACAGCCGATTTTAGACCCCCAAACCGCCGCTGCGTATTTCAAGAATTTGACGCAGCAACACCAGCAGTTAGAGTCTACACTTCGCTCATATAAGATGCAGCAGGGTACGCTTTCTTCACTTGATTTTGTCGCTTCACCGACTTTTAATCATAAATTTTCATCCTCTAACGCTTTCACCACAGAACAAATGAAGACCTTTGATCCCGAGGCAGCTTTCAACGAGCTGTTCTCGCCGGAGTTCTCGTCTCCGCAGTTCACAGCAGCTCATGACTTCAATACAGCTGTCCCCACAATTTCTCCACAAGAACTTCTCATGAACCAGCCTGCCTCCGCAGCGACCACTCATTTGACCTCTCCTCTGTCGTTCTTTGATTCTCCAAATGATAGCTACGATACATCTCCTCTCTTTGCACCCGACGATATCACACAAGACGGTGCTTGGTACTCCCTCTTCCCAGATGCGGCCCCGGATACCGAGGAGTCTAGTGTTTCTCCGCCAAATCCAACTCTTCCAGTGCAGGGCTCCCCCTTGATTGGTAATGGCTACTCGGACGATGACATTGTCGATGTAGTTGGAGATTCTCCAAGCACCTCTCCTCGTTTCCGCAGCACGAGCACCGGGCCCAACCAGCGACGATCACAGACTTCTGGTGTCCGGAAAAGAGGCCCGTTGCCTCCAATTGTGGTCGAAGACCCTTCAGACACTGTGGCCATGAAGCGTGCTCGCAATACGCTTGCAGCGCGTAAATCAAGGGCAAAGAAGTTGGAGAGAATGGAGGAGATGGAGATCCAGATCGAGGAGCTAAAAGCGCAAGTCGAGCACTGGAAAAACATTGCGACACAAGCAAATAGGCGGCGGTCATAAATTTTGAATTCTTTCTTGTCTATTGGGGATTAATACAAAAGTCATTGCTTTGCTGCTTTTTTTTTGTTCATGTTCTTGTTTTTTTCTTGTTAACAGGCAAGCCAGTGTTATCTTTTTCCCGCTGCGCTTTGTATGATTTCCTTTTTTTTCTCTTTGGGTGATGATTTGGATTTCCTAGGGTCTTATCTCATCTTCATTTTCCTTCTTTTTTTTGTTCTGCTGTAGAAAGCGAACATCTATCTCTTTCGCGGTACGTCCTTTTTTTACGAGTCTGATTCTCTTTCGGTTGGTACCTTGGGAAGAAGCTCTCTACTAGTTTTCTGGAATGTTGGTTGGGATTTTCACCTTGTTCTCTTTGTGCGCCATTGGTTCGCATCATTATCAATCTACAAATTGTAGTTTCTACAACCCAAAAAAACTTGTCCACACCTCTTGAGTTCGTTCTCCACATTGAAAAAAGTGAAAAATTGCAAAACCCCGCCTTGCTTTGCCTGCTTTTTACTTTCCTCCTCTTCCTGTGCGGGTTTGGGTTTGGGGCTGCTGTGGATTGCGCACCGAGTGCGCACCAATATTTCATCACATGATGAATAGCATAGCGTCGCATAGCAGAGCAGAGGGCAGACAGACAACGGTCTCACCTCCCTCCTCCCCCACACCCACACGCTCCCCACACACCCTCTTTCTCTCTCAGCCAACCGTAGCAATGCCCACCCAAGACAGGACATGAGACCCTGCCTGGAATAGATAGGCCCACCGGGCGGGATAGCGTGCTTCCTTTAGCACGTACATGCCTACAAACATGGCCTTCATAGATAGCTTTATCGATAGATAGCTTGACGGTAGAGTGTGATGTGATCTGGTGGTGTCGGGGGTAGGTGCTAAACTACATAAGAACTGTATGGCGACTGATAGTTATCTTCTATCTTTATCGGTCCCCCACCTAGTAGAGGAATGTATTCTACCCACTTCTTTCCCTTGCGTTGTGTTTTGGTGTGGTGTCTGGTGTGGTCTTCGCATCTGGTGTGGTGGTGGTGTTTAGTGTGGTGGTGTGCACCATCTGGATTCTGCAGGGCGTACTCTACTCCAGCCAGCCGGTCAGACAAAAAGAGGTAGGCGTGACACCGGTTAGTGGTGGCTATGTATGTCACGGCCTCACACGCTCTGGCTCGGTGTCGCATGCACATCGAGTGATAGCCCATGACCAGCACCTGTGATCTGATCCCAGACCTAGGCCAGACCCAGACGTCAGTTAAGGGGCATCATACACTATATACGTGTGCGAGAATGCGTATACCATACCACATATCTGTCCTCAAGCCCACTTGCACTAGCATCGTGGACAGGACGAGCCAAGGAACCAGCTAGGGCTGTTGCTGTTACGTATGCCCAACCGACCAGCCACAAGACGTCGCCCCAGTATTCTGGTCGGGTGCTGGTGCTAGTGCTGGTCGAGTGATGGGTTGTGATTAGTACTTCTTGTTCTGGTACGCATGTACATTATCGAGTACGTCGGTATCGAGGGAGGGTATCATCCAGTTCCTCCTCATGCGTATATGTACATGTAGGTTACGGGTACCGTCTGTTCAGGCGGCGGCGGGTGACAAGTGCGTCTCGGCCCTCGAGGCGTGATTTCGGATCCCGCCTTAATTCACCCGGGCCCCGGTGCGTGTCGAAGACAAGTGCCCGCCTCATGACAGGCTCCGCAGCACGGTGTCTGCCCGCGCGGTACCATAAAGGGAGGAAGATACATAAGCGGAGAGGTAGTGTGATCAACAGCACACCCACGTGGGCAAACACTCTCGAAGCCATCGTCCTTGTGTGCGCGAGTGATGGATCATGCAAAGTTGTCTTCTCATACCCCATCCCCTCCCTCTCCTCGGCGTATACCAGTACCACCCCACTCTACATGCCCAGAGCATTACCGCTCCCCACCAACAAATACGCTACCTGCTGGCAGTATCCTCCCTTGGTTAATGCTACCAGCTATATAGCACCAGCACCAGCATCAACGGCCGAGGCCATGCCCGCACGACGACCAGCCCTGCCCGCTCCACCTCTCGTCCCCACAACTAAACTACAACCAGCGTAAGCCCCCCAATACCGCCTAAGAGAGGATAGTACACACAGACACATCGGTTTTTTCCAGCGAAAGAATGAGCTAGCCGTGTCGTGTTAGGATTCCTCTAATCAAAGAGACCTCCGTAGGTCTGAAGATAAATTCCTTTGCTGGGCCTAACGTAAAAAAGAGAAACTACATCTACCTATCGTGGTAAGCAGTCTTACAGGCGGGTCTATTATATCTATCCGAGATTCAGCCGTAACGGCGAAGAGGGGGAGAAAAAGAGAGGGGAAAAGACTTATGTGAAGCTAGACCCGAATCCCAGTTTGACTTTTTCTGCAGATGCGCGATTCCAGTCATTAATACTTTACATTTAACTTAACTATCATATCAGGTATACCCTATTTTATCCTTTGACGATTCCAACCAGAAAAGCCTTGGTAAAAAGAAAAAAATAAAAAAGAAAAGGAAGAAAAGATACAGGTACCGACAAAAAAAAGTAGGTGACTTTTAAGGTATATACAGACAGTAAATGTAGGATCCACAAGGAGAGCGCAAGTAAGCGGACATCGGCAACAAAAAGAATTTCTGCATCCACAATAAAACTGCAAGTAATCCATGATCTACCTAAGAAAGCAAGGGAAGGGAAAAACCAGTGCAAGCACCCGAGAAACAACAAATACACCGAGGTTTAAATAATATGTGGTCGGGGGGTTCTTGATCCTACCCCCTTGTATCCATTTCCCGCCGGAGAACACCGGCCAAAACACAAGGGAAAAAATAAAAAATAAAAAAAATCCAATGGGCACTCCAGAGCACTGCTAACAAGAATTTCACCTTACACGCACATTCTGTAACCAGTCCAGTCATTATCGCACCATGGTATTCATAAAGGACGTTCGTTTTAAAGTTTTATATGCCGAAAAAAATTTGATCCCAGAAAAAACTTCTGGGTTGGTGAATAGAAGAAACCACGTCTAATGTGCGATTAGGTGTCGGTACTTTATTCGACAACACAATCGGATAAGTTGATTAAAAGTTGTGCTAGGCATCGTTTGGTGGCGGCATCATCGCGCAAGACAGACGAAAAGGTAGCATCCCGAAGTGGCTCAGGGAGGCACTGGCGTAAAGCCTCACGTGCGCGTGGATTATCACTCAGTCTATCGAAAATGATATCAGTCAAAGGGTGACCAGGAAATACTTACTCAGCTATAACTTACCGGAGGAAACATCTCACAACGTGCTTCAACAGTCTCACGGTTTGCTGTTCAACTAGCTGAGTGACCATGTTGCTAAGGACTGTCCCGACTGCATAGAAGCGTTCATAGGTCTGACAGATATACGCGAGCCCCATATCATCCAAAAGGATCTTCTGGACAATGAAAATAGCAACCGTCTTCGATAACTCTGAACCAGTCTCCATGATCCTGAGGCATAACGGAATAATTTCCGTGCTCAGGAGAAAGTTAATGACATCAGTGTTGTCATTTTTGACCAGTGCACCGATGACACCAAGAGAGGTGAGTCGCAGATACTCGAAGGGGCGGGACTTTGATGTTGTGTTTAGAAACGGGTAGAGAAACAAGGGAATGTGTGCTATTTTCCAAAAAATCTCTGTTAAAATATGGACGAAGCAATTTTAGGAACTGGGAACATACCATTTAAAAAAAGAGCCCTGGTCTCGTTGTGAGATGCCACACATTGAAGCAAGGCAAGAGCGTTACAGACGCGGTTGGAGGCAGCAGCTGTCAAGCTAGAGGGCATGAGTAACGGGTAGACCGAGATTATCTCTTGAAGCAGTGCGGTCATTACACCTATGTCAATTTAGATTGCCTGTAAGCCATATAGACACACACATGGTGATTGAATAAACCTTGGAGAAAGTACGAGAATCATACCAACAGAGTGCCACAATATCAATGCAAGATCGTCCACCTGCTCTCTCTTCTTACTCAGTTCCAGCAATGCCGTCTCCCTATTTCCTCCCTGCATCAACTCTGCAATCCATTGGTACACTTTCAAGTCCTCATCTGTTGTATGTCTGTTGCCCTGGCCCATCATGCCCATATTTGAGCTAGGAGCAGGTGATGGACCAGAAGGTGTTGCTAGTGATGATCGACCTTGCAAACCAAATTGTTGCTGTTGAGAGTGTTGTTGCTGTTGCTGCTGCTGCTGCTGCTGTTGCTGCTGTTGCTGCTGCTGCTGGACATGTTGGGTATGATGCCAGTTGCTTTGGTCTGGATGGGCAAAGTGCTGCTGATGGCCAAACATTTGCTGCGACTGCAGCATTATTGAATTGGATATGATGTTCAGATGGCGGTGGGGTGGGGGTGACTAGCTAGGCTAACTATGTGAGTGGACGGCCGCAGCAACAAAGACGTATAATTATAGAAGAAAAAAAGAGAAACGCAAGTGATGTGTTAGTATGTAGGAAGTGGGAACTAACGGACGGAGTGACAGAATGGTGTAGGAGAGAACACTAGAGAAAGTAGGTAAGGGCGAATGGTGTTGTTCAAGAAGAAAGGAAGCGGAGGGGTAGAGAAAGCGCACGACACAGAGAGGGAGTAAGAGAAAGAGAGAAGTAGGTAGTAGACGATAGAAACCTCAGCCTGAGAAGGAAGAGAGGGAGGGCGGCGGGGAGGAAAGACAACCGAGATCGGACACAATGCACTAACCCCAGTCTGGTACTACAGTACCGTACATACTACATTCTGGCCTGTGGCTCGGTAGCGGCTGGTAACAACTCTAGTACTAACGCCTCTCGCATGGGCTCACTATCGTGTAGTTGGTACATACTTGGTGGACCAAACAAAAAGGATAAAGACAAACTCGCCTTCAACTGTTTGATACTGGTATGCATGCCACATGGCAAGCAGCCTAGTGTTCCACTGTGAGGTCCAATTAGTAATTCTTTTCCTATAACCAAAGTCTACTCTAGAGTACTGGATTTCATTGCCGCTTATTATTGTAGTACATACCTGTACATATCGCAGGCAGCTCTGCCAGGAACTTCCTGGTGTAGATCATACTTGCTCACTCGTATCCAATTTTTGACGAAGTGCTGGCCAATCTACATGTATCAATAAATGTGCATATACTTTATATTTATGCCACCCTTTATCTCATAAAAGGACGATTCTGATCTTATCGCCTATCGTGTCACAAGTTACAATATGTATATATCATGTTGTATTGCATTTCAAATTATTGACAGACAACAAAATACCAAATTATGAATTAAATTAAGCAATGTTATCCCAAATAGAGAAAAAAAAGGAACAAATACACAAGGGAGAAACAAATTTCAAACAAGTGCTAGTAATATATCAGAATGATCTCGAGCTTTCAGTGGCTATTCAATCACGAAGATAATGTCATCAGAGAGCCTAAACAAATATCTTTAACTGAAGAAGGTCCGTATTTCCCGTGTCTTTTGGCGCACAAGGGCTTGGTCGCATATTCAATTTGCACCTTGCGTATGCCTCGTGAAAGCATTCATTAGAGAGGTTATCCCCTATAGAAAAAAGAGAGAAAAGAAAAAAAAGAAAAAGAAAAAGAGAAAAACTGTAGCTCAAAATAGCAATAGCTGAGTAAAACACCATGCGTATACGAGACCAGGGTATCCCAAAAGCCCGCGACAATTCCAAGGGAAAAGAGTGAAAAAGGGGGAAGTAGTAGTAGGGAATCGCTAAGCTAAACTATGCAGGCTAAAACCAAACAGTTGAATGAAAGAGAAGAAGGAAAACAAACATAAATCGTTATAGCCTCAATTCCTGAAGAATCCTACTTGCCAAACCCTTGTATTGCCACGTATTCGTTTTGCTAACACTCTTGAATTGAATACCGTGCAGTGAAAGCAAAGGGACCTTTACGATATAGATTTCGAAATTGAGAATTAAAGATCCTCCTAGAACCCCATCATGCATTGATTCGTTTGAGACATCGCTGTTCGTATAGCTTGTATCTGCTCTGTTCCTCTTGCCCTGACCCTTCATCGCGGGGGGTGGGGGAGCAGGCGCTGAACTACTACTAGTGGAACCGCCAAATGAAAGCTTACGCCTGTGTGAGGGAGGGTTGACCATATTGGTGGCTTCAGGGGATTGTGGGACATTCTCCTGAACGCTCTTGAGATCGATGCTGGGCCTATGAACACAGGAAAATCCACCTTTAATCTCCTTATAGGAAACACCCAACTCTTTCAGAACCCGGATAATATCCATTCGTATTTCAACAGGTGACTTTGTCGAAGTCGTCGCCACACTGAATAACCCTTTCAAGTAGACAGGCCTGACAAAATCGGATGATGGAGTGGTGGATGCGCCATCTCCGCTACCCGTTGAGGTCGCTCCATCGCCAACATCCTCTTCTGGGACATCGTTAGGGACCGATGTCACCGCTGCAGCTTCTTCCCTACGAGTACGTCGAGCAGTATTCTCTCTTCTCCCATGTCCTAAAGATTTTGCCCGCATTGTCAACGGTTTTGAGAAGCTGTTCGCCCCCTTCTCGTTCTGTGTAGTTTCTTCTTTGACAGATAATGCCGAACGATCTGAGCCACTTGTGCCAGGCGGATCTCCAGATTGGTGCTGCCCTCTATATTTACGTCGCCAGTCCACCTCGGAGACACTAGTGGACCTCCCGATCTTGGCAGATCTCTTTGAGCCTGGAAGACCATCAGCTGTTGTGGGAGGGGTTAGAAGGTCGGGTGCTCTAGAATGTGATGCACCGGACGGTGCAGGCTGTCGTTCTGTTGGAGGTCTCCGCACGGAGAGACTTTTACGAGGGGCCACGATTTCGACTGGTGCTTGGCCGGGCGCCTGTACTGATAAAGTTGGTGGTGCAAGCGCCTTGGCATTATGTCTTCTAGTGCTAAACCGCCTAAGCATCCCCCCAACGGTACTTTCCTTCCTGACGACAGAATCCTCTTTGATCGCTGACTGCGGAACAACTGGTGACGGTGGAAGAGATACACCACCCAAATTGACCTTTTTCATTGCCTCCGAAACTTCCTCGTCGCCGTGTGTTCTTGCTCTAGGACGGGTCCTTCCACTTGTAGATGCTGGTTCTCCCTTCACCTCATAACTAGTCTCACTTGTATGTGCAATTTCTGGCTGCTTGGGGATTGGTATTCGCAGCTTCTCAACGTCAGGGATTGGCAGTGGGGGCTGCGAGCCAGCGGGCGATTTGCTGATGGAATCCCTCTCCAGTTTTTCTCGAACCAGATAATAAACCGAAATCAGGGGATTATATGCATTGATAGGGTCAGGACTACTTGGGTGGGATAGTACTTCGGTGCTTAGATTTGTCAGAGTATCTTTGGAGCTTGTGGATGACCGCCTTTTATAAAATTCAAAACCAAATGCCTTCCTTTTCTCAAGGCTTGGGGATGCCATAAGAGGTTCCTTCGCTGCGTTTCGCACAGCAGTCTGGTAGTCTTCCGATTCGATGACTTTGGTCAGTTGCGCTGCGATTGTTTCGCTGGTACCAAACTCAAAACCCGTCATACCACGAATGACTTCGGCATCCAGGGTGCCAGAAAGAGGTTCGCGATGAGGTAAATGATTCTCAGGAGGGCCGGGGAAGCCTTTCAGGATCCATGGGTGATTGAGAATCTCCTGTAGGGAAGCACGCTGCCTAGGGTCGGTTACAAGCATTCTTGCCAAAAGATTTCTACAATCTTATCACTGTCAGTCAAATTTCCAGGGTTGATGCTTGATGGGGAAATATACCCCCGGAAAGCCATTGTGGATAGTCTACTACCCCACGCTTGATCTTGGCATGCAACGCGGGCATGCTTTGGTCATCGAATGGGACCTTTCCACAGACCAATACATACAAAACAATTCCAAAACTCCAGACGTCAACTTCCGGCCCAATGTATTGTTTGGCTTGCAAAAGTTCTGGAGCTGCAAAATATAAAGATCCGCAAAAAGTCTTAAGGTGTGATCGAGGGGCAAAAAGGTTAGAAAGACCAAAGTCTATGATTTTGATATCGCCAGTCTTTGAAATTAGGATGTTCTCTATCTTCAAATCACGGTGAACGATCGAATTCCTGTGACAATAGTCCAATGCACTGGCAATCTGTCGACCAAACTTACGAGCTTGCTTTTCCTTCAACCGCCCGTGCGAAATTATATAATCAAGCATTTGCCCACCGTTAACATATTCACATAGCATATACCAGTGATTGTTGGTTTTTATAACATCGCGCATTCCACAAATGTAGGGGTGATCAAGCAGTGTAACTATAGCTGCCTCTCGTGCGGTTCGAACTTCTTTGCTCTCATCATGGCGAGGTGGGTAAGGCTGACCGGTTGCTGGGTCTATGCCCCGCTCCTGGATTATTTGCCTGGGTACAATCTTGACCGCGACCTGCAGATATAGCAATAATGTGAGAAATCAAGAAAGCTATGCTCGGGGGTTGATATGGTACGAACCTGTTCTGAGCCATCTGATTTCCTAGCAAGTTTCACTTTTCCCATACTACCAGCTCCGATGGTCTTCCCGAGGATCCATGTTCCACTGGATCCATGGATAGATGTTTTTCTAGGACGTTGTGATGATGTGTGATGGCCTGACCTGCTACCTTCCTCGGGAACCACAGACGGAGCGTGGACTGGGGTCCCGTTGGATGTTGTGACGGTACTAGTGGCTTCAGACATATCGGATGCCCGTCTTGAGTGGCCACTTGGACGTGATAAAGGGACAGCGGCGGGTGAAATAACTACAGGAGCAGCAGGAGTCAATCGCTGTGACTCGGGTTCTCGGGTGCCAATGGTTGAAGATTCTATAGTAGGTGGACGAGATGACGATGCTGGAGGTTTGGAAGACGACGAAGAGGAGGAAGGTTGTCGCTGGTGGCGGGTGCTGTGCTGTCGTTGGACGATAATAGGCGCTTGTTGAGGTAACATTTCTGTCGAGTTTAGTTGATGTCTGATTAGAGAAGATATCTAGAGGGTTTAAGTTTGGGTGATTTGGATTAGATGTTTTGGATGCACGCGGGGTTTGGGGAAGTGGTGTCAGGCCGTTGAGAAGGTGTAGTTGAGGTATAAGGTTCCAAGAGAGAGGGTTAGGGTTGATGCGGGGGGCAGGATAAAAGATGCGGGCTCCGTAAGGATTAACAGTCGGAAACGAGACAGGCCTGTAACAAGAGCGGGACCGATGTGGAACCAAGGGTAGGAGCGGGAGAAGAACCGAGTGTCGGGATGGAAGTGTATGTGTTTGGAACGTATGTATCACTGTATCTGTATCTGTATCTGTATGTGTATGTGTATGTGTCTGCGTGTGCGTGTGCGTGTGCGTGTGCGCGTGCTTGTGCCTCTCTCTCTCTCTCTCTCTCGGTGTGTGTGTGTGTGCGCGCGCGTGTGTATGTAGGAACTTGTGGAATGCAATATGTTGCGGTTCTTAGCGCGGCTAGTTGTGCTATTCCAGCTGTAGAAGCAGCAAAGGTGAGGGGTGAAAGGATATCGTAGGGAAAAGGAGGGGTGATTAAGTTGGCGTGGAGGAGCGGAGGAGGATGAGAGGATGAGAGGATGAGAGGATGAGAGGATGAGAGGATGAGAGGATGGGAGGATGGGAGGGTGAGAGGGTGAGAGGATGAGAAGATGAGAAGAATGAGAAGGGTGGGGAGGATGTGGGGGGGGGGGGGGGGAGGAGGTAGAAGAGGTGGAGTGGGAGAACGGGGACGAGAACAAGAACGAGGATGAGGTTGAGGAGGTTGAGGAGAAGGGGGGATGGGAGTGGATGTAGGCGCGGCGCAACGGACGGCGCAGACCAAACAAGAATGACCAAGAGGAGGAGGTGGTGGAGTGTGGGGATAAAGAGGAGGGCAAAGCAGGAATAAGCAGTTGCACTAGCTGATAGCAAGTGCACGGAGTAGAGGACAAATGACAAATCGCAAAGGATACATCTATAGAGTCTACAGTGTTAACACATATGTAAATACATGTATTAATATGCCTTATTCGCCTGGTTAAGATACTCAAGAAAGATATAGAGCTGAACTTTTACTGCATATGGATGATCCACAAGCGATTTAGACCTCGTGCGCCTAGCCTCCATCCACTCTCATCAATATAACCGTCCCCGCCTTTTTGACAGCTCCGAGTGATCATGATCCAGGCTGGCGCAGGCCCGAGACTGCGGCGATAGGTTTCGGCTTCTTACCGAAGAAATCATGAACATTACCACACCCATGCAAATAGTGGTACCTACAGTACGCACATGTATGTAATTGCATGAGGTACACTCCCTCCTTTTTCTTGTACAGTGCCAGGGGCCTACAAGCTGGCTCTTGTTTGGTGATGAATAGTTCATAGATAACAAGCACGTATAATCCGTCGAGTACCAAGGAAACCTCAGCTGTACTCTACCCACATGTAAGAAGTACATACATGTAGGTAAGTACATGTACACATATGTAGAAATATAGAGATACATGTATGTACGTAGAGTGGGTGGCTAAAGTTACACAGGTATCAATAAGATACTCTAGTGTAAGTGGAAGGATTATTAGTGGTTGAGGGATCCCTGCTGGGAGCGATTAGATATTGTCTTAGGCTGGAAAACGTCACTCGGCAATGGTTGCGTGCCGGCGCGGGAAGCCCCCGATTTTCGATACATAATCTCCCTTTCTGTTGCCTGCCGAGGGAGCTGTCTTGTGTCTTGTCTCATGCTTGGACCACAAAGACATCATCTCATCACTTGAGGGAAAACACGTCGACCTACCCTTCACCGCTCCCAAAGTCTTCACCACTTTCAAAGACAACTCCCAGAATGTCCTTGAAACGGAATAGAGATTCTCTTGAAACTGCTGGCAACCAGCAAAAGGATTATCCATTCGTTTTTTACGGAACAGCTTTGCCCCTTTATGATCCAGAAACCAGAGATGATGGTTCCTATGTACCTTTGTGGAAGCAGGAAGTCACAGACGAGCGAGGAAGGAAAAGATTACACGGGGCTTTTACAGGTGGCTTTAGTGCTGGGTAAGTCGCATCCTCGTCTCCTGGCGTGCGCGTGGTATTCGAGCCAAAAACTAAATTATTATGGTGCAGATATTTCAACACCGTGGGGTCCAAAGAAGGTTTGATCTGCCCCAAGTATCCCACATTAATATACTTTTCCGCCTCGTATTCATACGATACACGTAGGATGGACTCCTGCTACTTTCAAATCATCTCGTGCGGCTCGTGCACAGGCTACTCCAGCACGCCCTGAAGATTTTATGGACGCCGAAGATCTCGCTGAAGCTGCTGAAGCCCAGAAACTTGAGACAAATCAAAATTTCACTGGTTTAGGATCTACCAGGGATGATTTGGCGAGGAGGGGAGAACAGATCACTCTAATGGATCTATTGACTCCAGCTGTACAAGATACTATAGGGGTAAAACTCTTGAAGAAGATGGGATGGAAAGAAGGACAGGGTATCGGCCCTAAGGTTCGAAGGAAAGTCCAAATTTCAGACGAGGACAAGAACGATGATACAACAGACGGAGATTGTTATCTACTCGCGCCCAAAAATTCAACTTTGGTGAAGTTCAACAAGAAATCGGACATGAAAGGAATGGGATATGTTGGAGAAGGATGTTTAGGAGAACAATCGGGTGAGCAGACGGAAGAATCAATACTGAACCAATTATCGGGTACCAAATTTAAAAAACACACCACAAGGGGCGGATTCGGTGTCGGGGTTTTGAATGATGATGGGGAAGATGATGATGATCCTTACGAGATCCGTCCAAAGACGGCCTACAACCGAATAATTGCTGGTGAGAAATCAAAGAAGAGCGCCAAGACTCCTATTAAAAAACCGACGAAACACGTTTTCATTTCCAAAAAGTCGATTAAAGCCAAGTCAAGCATTAATTTGCGAAAATGCCACGATGGACGAGTTCCGTTGGATGGGTTTGTTCTCTCGCTCAGCCCTGCTCAATTACAAGATGGGTGGTATCTCCCACCGGAAGTTCCGTCGCACTGGGCTCCATCAGGACCCGATGCGTCTCAGAAAAAGGATCATCAAAGTCAACTGACAGTTCAAACTATTCTGGCCCGCAAAGGGCCCGAGACGGAGGTGAAGTTAGATCCTCGAACTCGTGGATCGTTATTAGGCGAAACGCCTTTATCTGGGAAGTCTGTATTTGACTTCATGACTCCAGCGGCAAGAGATCGCATCGCGTCTGTTACCGGGAATAAAAACTTACCGCAAGCACTTAGCGAAGCACCCTCATCCACATTCCCGTCTTCCGGTCCATCCTCTTTGGCCGACTTAGTTCCAAAGTTGGACCCTGCGGTGGCACTTGGGGCTATCAGAGGTGGATTCATGCCATATGCTGATGATCCGGATAAGCGGACAAGGTACCGTACGTTTTTAGAAGTTCAGGCCGGGCTTAAAGAAGGTTTGCCTGGTAGAGTATGTCTATACATCATTCCGACACTTTTGTGAATAAGAGCTTACGATATATTTCAGAAATATGGGATGAACACTCAAGACTGGATTAAGGAACTTGACGAGTTTATGGGCGCCGCACGTATCTTTAAGCCCTTGACTGGTATGATAGCGAACCGGTTTACATCCGCAACTTCTAACACCTCCAACTCTCATGCCAATACCGCTGTGTCCACAAGCACCGATTTAGACATACCCATTCGTCGTCCCCAGCCAAGCCCGGAGGAACCTGCGGAAACAGCAGCCAAAATGTCGATGTACGGGCCTATAACGCGATCTATTGTAGAATTTTTCCCTACACGTTTATTATGCAAACGCTTTAACGTCAAGCCACCTATTCATATGCAACAAACCAGAGGAAATAGCGAAAACGGTGCAGGAAGTTGGGAACCAACTCATGGCCCATCAAGAGAGCTAGTATCCAAAGCTCAGATGACTGAGATGATGAGAGAGGCGAGAGGCGACCAGAATTACACCTTGCCTGAGGCTAAAAATGCTATGCCCACGGTGGATACTGAGACAAACGAGGCCCTAGAGTCTGAGAGAGCAGGAGATGATGTTTTCAAAGCGATATTCGGGGATGATAATGCCAACGACGTGGATGAATGAATATTCGCAAATATACAGGCATTCTGTTCCGGACGATATTATGGCCTTTATGGGAAAGCGACATTCTTAATCGTACCAAGCCGTTTTGAATTCTGTTAGAAGAGTCTGGAGGGGTTCTGAGGAATCTCAAGTGTAGATTTACCAGAATGACAGTATGTGTAACATCTTTGTAAACGGAATGACCGCGTACTTGGATGTTGAAAATCTATATGTAATTTCGGTGCTATATGTTGCATGTGTAGCTTATTGTGTGTAACTCATATGCGTGTTGGACTACCCCGAAACAACACTCTGCCTGACTTCGGATTAGGGACGAGGCGATATATATGGAGGAAATGGATTCTGGTGAGTTCCACGGCATTAGATTATTGCTGCAGTCGTAGGTGAAAATAGCATGCTGGGAGCTAGTCCCATCTTCTAGATTATAATCCTATTATCTAATCTAGAGACAAAGCCAAACGAACCTCCGGCTCCGGATTTTCGAATGTAAGTACATGTACTTAAGAACTATAAATGCACGTGTATGTACGTACTTAAGAACTACATGTACATGTATTATGCCGTACATTTTGTTAATGATATTGAGGGTAAAGTCGGGTAAGAGGGTTTCCTGCAGCCGAAGTTAGGGGAATTTGCCTGCAGACGCGGCTCTGCGTCGCGTTTCCCTTAGCAGGTCTGTGGGTGTAGCATAATAGAGCACTGTATCGTAGCAGCTCTCACCCTGGACATCTCTTTCCAACTTCCATCCTCTTTTTGAGTCAGTTACATAGTTTACAGTCTTATTTTTTCTTTCTTGTTGTACGGAACACCCGAGTACCAAATTCAAGATTAGTGATAAAGTACATCCATAAAGCACATAGACTGGTAATGTCCTTGATTCCAATACTGCTTGGACGCGAATTAAAGGTTAATACTTTGCTAGCCGTTCAGCAAGCATCGACATAAACCTCTTTAAAGTTCTCTCAAAGGAAGGGAAATAAGAAAAGACATGCCAGCAAAGCGCAAGCGCGGCATTGAAGTCGCCGAAAATGTTACTTCCTCGCCGCCGTCGTCGTTCGAACTGGATCGTATCAGGAACATGGAAGAGTTTGCAGCATTAGGGCAATACCTATTCATGTTTGGTGTTGGAGCTTTGAATCTGCCAGATTTTGGGCGAGAAGTAAGCAACTGAATATCTCAACGCACGCTCACTCCCTATATTATTTTACTTACCTGTATAACAGGAACTTGAGGGAGCATTGTTAGCGCCACAATCACCCTTAATTGAGCAGATAAAGTTGACGCTCATCAAGATGGTCACTTCGAATACACGTCTTTTGATTGAGCAATTCGATGACCAGGCTAGGGGGCAATACCTATTGAACGAAGTCAAGGCGAATCCCTTTAAAGGCGATGATATGGCTGCAATATCTTTCAATGATATGGATTTATCTATCAAGGTCTCTTTTCTATCTTCTCACCAAATGGTGATATACTCTGATCTTGGGTAATATTGACTATTGACCCCCAAATAGATCCGTGTATTGCACCAACTCTCCATTTGGACCTTTAAATATCCGAATATGCTGCGTGAGAGGATGGGGGTCATCGATATATCTGAAGAACTCCTCTGGGTAAATCCTGATTGGGTTACCATTATTGAGTGGCGCTAACTGTCAATAGAGGATGGAACCTGCCGGTTATGACAGTAAGGATAATGAATACTTTATACTTGACGATAACCGTCTATATCGTCGTGCACCTTGGAAAGAAGCTGCTGCTCCACCCCCTCAAAAGCAGAAATCCCAAACATCACGCGCGGGGCGTAAGCGCAAGCGCATACCAAATACTAGTATCGATTCCGGCGGGGCCCTGGCGAAGGTCAATGAGACTAGGGAGTGGGCATGTATTTGTATATCTTTGGACGATTGGAAAAAGTTCGTGTCGGGCTTAAAAGGCTCGAAAGATACCAACGAGAGAGCTCTTTATGAATACCTTAATGGAGAGGTGTTGCCGGAAATACATCGGAGCGAGGAGGTGATTACTTCAAATAAATCCACGTATCCCTTATATCGTGCTAATAAATAACCTTGTTATAGCTTAAGCAAAAGAAAATGCTTGATATCGAGAAAGAACGACAAAAGCAAGAAGCAGTAGCCAACAGAAAGCGATCCTCTCGTATTGACGAAAAAATGATCCGTAAAAAGGAGGAGGAGTTGAAGGTTGCTGAAGAACGCAGGCAAGAGGAACTACTAAAGAAGACCCAAGCTGAAGAGCGGAAACGAGAGAAGGTAGATTACCAACAAATTTTATCACGCAAAACTCACAAACTTAAATACATATTTACACACGCTACAGGAACGAGAAGTCCGTTTGATTGCATATGAGCGACAAATTACTCGACAAAATAAAGCACGGGAAAAAAGCTACAGACTCAAGACGTTGGATGCAGCAGGGCTACGTCTGGTGACGAGAGCAGTGTCAATAGTCGCAGGGCCTCAACGAGGGTACAAACAAGGAGATCACGACGGTCACCCTCAGTCGAAGAAACAGAAGGTGACTGGATGTTTGATTGCCGTTGTGGCGTCCATGGTAGATTTGCACTTTCTATCCGTTTAGAGTTTTTGTTTTTGTCTTATTCTTTGGGTTCAACACTAACAAGCTGTTTTCAGGGAAAAAACATGTAAGATCCGGGTCTAAAGTCTGAAACTATGATTGGCAAATGGAACTGATTTTCAAGTTTTGTAGGCGGGCGGGTCCACAATCATTGCATGCGACAAATGTGCTGTCTGGCAACATCTTGCCTGCCAGAGTCTTCCACCCTCATTTACAGAAGGCGATTTCACCTGCGAAAGATGTATCCGGCGTGAAATGGACAATAAAAAACGTGTAACGATAAAACTTCACCTCGGTGGCTCAACCAAGAGTTCTCCAATGGATTCGCCCAAAGGTCATGAGAATACGCGGCCAATCGTGCTTGAGTCGTCTAGTCAACCGGCAAGTCTCCCGCGAGCATCTCGACCCGGGATTCAAGAAGGATCTAAACTTGAGACATTCCTAGTCTCCGGACACAGTGGCGGTCAAGAACGTTATGTGGAGGCAGATACTCTGGGTCATTTAAAGTCTACTATGAATCACAGTGTATCCGCATTAAGCAAACTCAAGCCTGATAATGGGCTAGGTGGTGATAGTGCTGCCAGTGTCAGAGAAGAGTCAGCACAAGCATCGGCTGATTTTCTCTTACTCATGGCTGACCCAGGGCATGGCATATCCGATTTACAAAAAACTGGAAATCTTGGTTTTACCAACGGTGTGCAAAACTCTCGTATTCTCGCATCCCAGGAGAACTATCAATTCCATCAGGAGTCTTCGAAACCGCTGAATGGTAACTCCGGCGCCGCACCAAGCGGCTTCGTAACAAGTCGATCGCCGCCGTCAACTTGCATCCCGTTTATGGACAGCCAGAATAATAATACGAATGATTCCCCCGGAAAGAGCGATGCGCATCCTTATCATGAAAACTCCACTTCTCGAAACATTTTTACCGGTCCGGTGAGTCCCGCAAAATTTTAAACACCAGCCGTTTCTGTCAGTGGAGCCTCTGGACTACGACGACTCGCCGCTTTACTTCATCTTTTCTCGAATTTATATGCATATACTTAAAGTAGAGTAAAGGCTCTAGGAGGTGTATCTTAATTTCAGTGTGTATGTGTGTGGGAGGGGGAAATTAATATGATCACCATGCTATCTCTCCTAGAGCCTGTGTATGGTACTAGAAAGGCTACAGATCACCCAGCCTTAAATCACATAATCATAGAAGCCAGGAACATGTATAACCATTCAACTGGCGGCTCATTATCAAATCCTGGACTTGGAATACGATATACTTGAAACCGGGTAGTATTGGTTCAATACGACAATCTTGTGATCCATCGTGTGACCTCGTTTTGTTCGAATCAACCTATATGTACATGTATAGACTACATGTAGTTGCTTATCATCCGGCCTTAATAACATAAATGTAGGTATTTTAAACTACGCAAAAGTCCTAGGTAAATTTATGTTCAAGCGTATAATCGAATTCCCAATACCGGATTAGACCACGCCCATGAACCCTGCCAGGATATTTGCGGGAACAGCATGCCTTATAGTTTGAGATCATTGTGGCTTTGGGAGGAAGGTTTCTCGCCCACACGCGGATGAATGACGCTTGACCTGGATATAATAACGTAAACTTGTTGAGTACATCAGTAACAAGCGTGCCTAATGAAGCTTGTCCTACATAACCTTAATACGTGTAGTTCAGTAGTAACGATTAAAGCTGAATTGCCTACACCGCCAATGCTCCATACAAAACCTCAGGAGTGACATCCTCCAAATGCATGGCTTTTTGAGAACTTACGTACGGATCCACAAGAACTACAAAATCAAGCGGTGGATAACTGATACGAGAGAACGAGGTTTCATTTAATCTTGTCAGACGAGGATATGTATGGTATGGGGTTCTATCTATGGATAAAATATTTACTCCTATGCCCTTCGGAAAACCATAACTACATGTATTATGAAACCCCTACGCTGAGGGTGGGAAAGAGGCAAGTCGTAATCGTGGTCCTGTCCCGAGCTGGACAGCAAATTCATGTACTTGTACATGTTTCTATAGTTCGACGCTAGTCAGCTGCTGAGGCTGAAGTCACAATGAACAAAGGTGTCTACAATGTAGCACATCAGACCGAATACGCAAAGTACATGTAGTACATGCATGCATGGCGTATTATATATAAGCTGCAAAGGAAATACATGTAGATGTGCTTAGCACATGTAGCACGTATGCATTTGAGACGATATGAAGCAAGCCCAGAGAATCATTCAGTGTCATTGCGCACGGCCGAATATTTGATAGAGTCGCTTTATGTTTGCGTATATCTCGATATAAATGATGTTCAGACAGAAACGGCGCCGTGAATGTATCAATCTGCGGTTAGGACGGAAGCGATTGCCAAGAGTTGAAACGGTCACCGGTCGGGCGTGCCTAGCCTAGATGTGGGTTTTGCCAAGACATCGTTGCTAGCGAGTGATCACATATGATTGAAAATGCGACCAGGGGCATCGATCAACATAGTGCCCCGAACAAAAATGTTGATGATAGAGTATTACACCTTCTATGTGCCGTTTTTTAACCTTACTACAGAAACAGAGGAGGCGCGAGGTGCTCATACAGATTATGCTAGGAAATTGTAGGTATCAAATTATTTAAACGATTTTTGCTGGAGTTTCCTGGTTGTGAAAAAATAGATTTGCAAATTATAAGTCCTGAGTTTTGACTCTTACATTAAGAAAAGAGTAAAGGTATATGTAGGTATATGTCTATATATATGTCTTATCTAGTAGCCGTAGTGCTCTGCTTGCGCATGTTATAATACTGGGGGAGTATTTTGGTGCGGTTCCCTTTTGATTGATTAGATAGATACATTCACCTACCGCAGTACCCCAGAGTGTACTAGATGAGTTGAACGTGTAGATGTCTTGTCCCGGCCGCTTTTCCGTAACTGGCGTATGCAACTGCCAATGATTTCACACCGTAGCCGAAAACTACGCAGGCTATAAGCGGGAAACCTTCGGTGCACGCACCTGAAGGCCCCATAGATACTCCTGTTCCCAGAGGTCTGGATGCATGCGCCATGCACATGCAAGAAACCGGTGCATTATGGCGTGCACCTGCCTTCTCCAGAAAACCCCAAGAATCTTCCATGCGCGAGCCAGTGTGTCAGGTATTTCTTGTGTTCTGTATTGCTTGTTCGCACATTACCCTGCAGAAGCGGTAACGGTACCATGGTTTGCTTCCCCCGCTACTGCAAAGCAGTCTATCGCTGTATGCTTCTGCGCGAGATATGCATGCAATCTCCCTCAAGTGGAGTAGCAGAACGTATGATCGTGCCGAACGGGCACTCGCTAGTCTATATCAATGCTTTCTTGCAATTTCCGTACTAACTTAGTGTTTTACGAGAAATCCGTGCCCGATAGCACATCGAATTGAATCCAGTTTGCTGGGCCGGGAACCAGGCTCTCGGGGCAATATGTACCAAAACAAAATGATTCTCAGGTCTCAGGCTTCATTTTAGCGATGTGATGCCGGATTAGAAGGCCCATACGTTGATAGTCGTCTAAATATGCTAGTATTAAACTAACTATTCAGCCGAAAAGTATACATGTAACTTACGATGTAGATGGCCGCATAAAATATTTTTAAAAGCTTCCTAGCATCAAGTGGCAATCACACGACCCTTCTTAGCTTTCTCAAGTACCTTTTACCAAGCACACCTTCACTAACGACACATGCCCTCTCGTTTTTTTGGTGGACTAGTCTTCCACATAGTTAGATTCTGGGTACATATAGCCCTGCTTGCCGTTACTGTGGAAGAACAAAGAACTTCGTCAACTGCTAGAACTTCGCCGACTGCCTAGGCCTTCTCTCATCAGAGATTCCAATCTCCGAACTCTCAAAGGCTTCTTACTAGTAACGAACAAAGGGTATCCGAAGTATCACACCTCGAAGGTTGTGCACGCATGTTTGTTCGCATTCCCTGTTGGCCTGCGTAATTCAAGCGTCTAGCCAGTACCATCGCAACTTTCCTCTGACTGGCAATTATTAGGATTATATCGTACCTCAACGAACACTTTTAATATACGAGAGGTTGGTTCAACTCAACTCTCTCCCCATCTTCTTATTATCCAGAGATAGAGAGTACATATAGTTGTACCTTTGATCGTCGTTTGATCTACAAAACTAAATATTGGATTATCTAGACTTAGAGATAGACGTTGTAATTCGGACGGATAATATCCTTCTGGGGAGTCTAGATCACTGTTTTGAACAGAATTCAGGTCTTCGTAGACAAGCTGGAAATATCATCGCCAGGGAATCAGGAACTTCGTCAAACGCTATCCTTGGACGCCCTTGAACTGCACTGCATATCTCAACAGCACCTCTCGTGACAAAGAGGCATATGTCACATTAGCGTAGTTTACTAGTTCCGTAACTCCATAACCAAACTCTGTTCCCTTGCAGTAGCCTGCCGCTCTAGGGCCGCCCTTTTATATTGCTGCCCATCCCAGGTCGGACACCGTTCTTCACCAACAGCCCTGTGCCGAACGATCTATGCGTACGCTCCGAAAATAAGTCAATGTCAGCTTGATCACGGAATACTTTACGACTACCAAATTTATTAGCAAAACAGATAGATTGATGATACTTAGCAGGGATACCTTGACAGCGCTCATGAAGGTCACAGCAAAACATCTATCGCCAACATCATCGTCAAGCGTTAAATTAGAGCTGCCTTTTAACATTAATCGCCTCGCCGACAGACCAACGAAAGAATCACACCATTCTTATCCCGGACTACAAACCGAGAAGGTCTATCTATCCTCTGAAAGGCAACCGTATTTCTGGTCCCCCAGTACGTTTCCAGAGGGAACATTCAACGAAGAAAACAGTTTTCTTCAGGTTAAGGCACAATATAGCATTGGGAAATACGAGGAACAAGAGGGAGGTAAATATCAATCCAACGTGTGTAAATTCTTCTCATATTTCTCCGGTCTTCATAGTCACTGAAAATAAACCTTCTGTTTTTTTCCTTTTTGTTTTTAGGAAAACATGACATCGAGTGCAATGGTGGGTCTACCATCCCGGATAGACACCCAAGTCAATATGGATTTATTGGTCAGTATTACCACACCTCAGACGGCTAGTATGAGTGATCTGACATCAAATGGTATAGAATGATGATTATGGTTTAGTAGATAGCGGATATCATGACTTAACTGTGAGTCAAATAGTCAACATGGGATTTATTCAACTTCCTAATATAAACATGCAAACAGGATGGCTACTTTCGAGATCAATTCTCTCCAGCAGGCGGAGAAGTGAGTTTCCACGATGATAAGAAGTATGGGCAACTGGCTAACTGATTTAAAGTATATTAATCCCCAAAATCCAGATCAAATAGTATCGCCGGTGATACATACTCCCCAGACACGGACTCGTAGTATGGGGATCGATATTAGTAGAGTAACCAACCATAAATCTTCGATCACCACTAAAAGCGGAGTAAATGGCGAGCCCATGAAGGTTGCCAGAGTCTGCAGAGTTGCAAGAAAGCGGAAGGGCACCGGAGAAAAAGCAGACAAACCGAAATTACCCAAATTGACAAAGTCTTTGAGTGAACTCACCAGGGACTATCATGACCTGCCAATAAGAAACATGGAATGCTGGGTTCATCGAAGTGCAGAGGTCCGTAGGCAAGAAGTTGAAAAACGTGGAGGATATGTTACACGGCCTATGAACAGTTTTATGTTATATCGCTCTGCATTTGCAGAGCGTACGAAGTTGTGGTGTCTTCAGAATAACCATCAAGTCGTCTCATCCGTTAGTGGTGAGAGTTGGCCTCTTGAGCCCGCAGCAATTAGAGATAAATATAACGAACTGGCAAAGATCGAACGGAGTAACCACCAAGCGGCACATCCTGGGTACAAGTTCTCCCCCAGCAAAGCTCAGAATTCGAAGAAAAGAAAGGACTCCAAAAGCGCTGATGACATTGGAGCAAGTGATAATGAGCCTTATGCCGACGAAGATGATTATGCAACAACGGTAGGGGGTTCCCGGGCACGGAAAAATCCACGTGGTGGAAAGAAGAACCAGAAGGTTTTGGGCCAAGCTCAAGGTGTGGGAAATCCCATCAATGGCTACATGGGCTTATGTTACGACCACATGGAGGGCGGGGCCCAGAGATCTTCCTTCACTCACAACAACCCAGGAAAGACGCCTCCAATGTGCATGGGCAGCACAGACATGAGCGGGCAATATTACCAAACCACAGTACGCGCCAACTCCACAACCCCGATTTCTCACCCAATGCACCCAGCAATAATTGAAGATGTGACGATTCGGAAGACTCAAGCCCCAATGGGTGTAATGAACCAGAACAGAGTTTATCAAATGGACTCAGTGGATGGATATAGCTTACAGTCTGTTTTCCAAAATCTCCATGATAATTCGAAAGTTGACCCTGCTTTACTCGGGGATGAGTCAGTTCGTGTCAGCCCATATAACAACTGCCGATTGCAAAACATTGGTGAGGATGATATGTTGTCTAGCGAATTTATCGATGAAGGTAATTACGAACCTAGTCAATTCGACATTGACCGTCTATTCGCAGCTGCAACAGGCAGTCAAATCCCCGATATGCATTTCCCAGATGGTGGAGTTCCCTCGGAACCTATCAGCAACCTTGATGGGAGTGGGATGAATCCAGGATTTGATGTCAGGAAATTACCTGGATATGACCAAAGCATGCAAGGCTTCTTGGATAATCAGGACCCGTGGAGCGTAACTGGAGAAATTGGCCACGATGAAGACCAATTCCGTTATGATGAGTGGTTGCAATAAACTTGGACTTTTGAGTACAGGATTGCGGATGTGTTTTGACCGAAGACCTCTTTCAATACCAATCACATTAATCTCTGAGAATAAGTGTTTGTTGGGCAGGATAGCTTTGAACAAAAGAATAGAGGATTACATGCTCTGTGCAAGCACGGATAACTGTTCCTATCTTCCTAAACAACGTGTCTCTTGGAAAGTTTTTCAGTTCTCATTTTATCTTATTTTCTTTATTTTCTTTCATTTTTCATTTCTTTATTTTTCTCGGTCAGTTTCATTTTTTATGGCTACTTGTAGGCCTGAATACTTACTTCCTTGGGTCATTTAACACTCTTCGTCTGCATATGCATGCATTATTCGTTTATTGTTCAACTTTTCTCCTTTTTTCGGGTTCATATCTTCTGGTGGTTGAGTGCTGATTGTCCTTTCTATTTTCGATTTCCGTCCATAGATAGGCCGTTCTTTCATTTCTTTACATTTCATACTTTTTTTATATACATGTATTCAGGTGGTTCATGATACTCCGTCAATGATCAATCTGAATAATGCCTTTCAACCGAGAACTTACAGTGTATATGAGAACAGCCGCATGTGGCAATCAGCCCTCATGATGCAAGCTCTCGAAGTGGTCGAGTGAATCTGTTTTAAATGATTTTACGGTTGTAAAAGAAATAAAGGGTCATGGGTTTGGGTGCTCTTAGTCAGGAACTACATTCTTTACTAACTAGGAAAATTATCCCGGACCAACAGTTTATTATTAGATAGATTGATTGGCTGAAAAGGCCTTACACACCAACCATATGTGCAAATAAATATTCCTTGGCAACGTGTGCCACTTCGGTTTGAGAAGAGTTGCCAGATTTTTTTCTGTGTCCAGCTGTTTCTTCCTCATCCGGAAATATGGGAGCTACGAAGCAACGGCCCTAAAACTTCGTGAATTTGATAGATATTTGGTGAGATAAAGTCGTTGCGACTCTTCCGTATCAGGAAGAATAGGTTCGCTGGACACAGAAAAAAATCCGGCAAGTAGAGAGTTTAAGCCATCCGGACAAAAAAGATCAGCGGTCCAGGGTCAAAAGAGGAAAAACGAAGACGGGATTGGTAATTTTTGCGCTGATCCTTTTTGTTCTTGCCAGAAATATCTGGTGGCTTAAACTCTCTATTATGCAAATTAATGTACGCCACTCACCAAGACGGTTTTGACCGCGGCACGCGTCTTTCACCTTGTAAACTACATGTACCCCTCACATCCATACTACTGTATACTTCTACTAACACTTCCATATTACTATTACCAACACACGAGCGTGGTAATACAATGTACGGGGATCTTGGCTTGAAGTTGGTATGTTAGTTTATCAATTCCCATTAAAAGGCCCTATCCTGAAAGCAGCCCATAGGTTCAACATGCCAAGCGGACACAGTCACTTGTTCACCTTCCCCCATTTCAAGCGGAGATGGTTCGGGCCGTGACTCGAGAAGTGCGAGATCTCGATCGGGATGTCACCGAGATGCTAGAGCCGTTCGATGGACATTTTAACCCTTCAGAGGACCCAGCCACAGCATGTTCTCTCTTGGTTCGACACTTGTGTATGCGCAGAAACAAGCGTTGTCTTCTGGCCTACCATCGGGTCAGATCAGACAAGATTGAGGAGATGTGTTGGAATGGGAGTGATCTGCTGGAGCAAATACAACAAGGCACAGGCAAATGGTCGGACGAGGAAGGTGGGGGATTAGGTGGTGCGAGTGGAGGAGGAGGAAATACCTCTGGGGGTTTGGGTGCTGCTGATGGAGTAAACACAAGCTCCCTAAGTCCTGAGGAGGCAGAATACGCAAGGCAATATAGTGACTTGTTGGCAGCATATAAAGGACAGTGGACAGACATTGATTTGACAGGATCGTTGGAACCACCGAGAGATTTATTCATCGATGTTCGAGTATTGAAGGATGCCGGTGAGATTCAGACAGAATATGGGTAAGGATCTGCAAGCTTGATTTGAATGACAATGCTAATCAGTTTTAGCGCCATCACTCTCACCAAGAACAGTCAGTTTTTTGTACGACAAGGCGATGTAGAAAGGTTGATAACGCAAGGATTTCTGCAGAAACTTAACTAGAATAGGATTTCACGTCTAGATTTCCAGTATGTTAATCACTCAAGTTTTATTGAACAAAAATGAAGTACGCAGGCTCTTTCAACCACATTGGCGTTTTTAATGGCTGATGTGTTTGATATTGCGAGATCAGTTGGGAGCATTAGCAGAACGCGCCCCGCGGGGGGGCAACTTGCCACTTACCACATCTTGCTGATACGTATATACTGCATGTGTTAATTTTTTCTGTTATTAGATTTAATACTATGGCCCGGCCATAGGCATGTTGGAGTCATAAGGAGTTTATAGTTGGGGATTGGCGGCTGCGGGCGTTCAATAATATGAAGTATCTATTTAGAAGAGGAATTCTACCTGCTCCTAGCGACCTATTTTCAGCTAACCATGAAGAGACACTTCTCAAAAACTTTCAAGATTACTATACGTATCTAGACGTTTTAAATGCGTCTCGAGCTCACAGCACAAAGTTGCGCAACTGCCGTTCTATTCAAACTTATACTCGTGTTTTCACAGCGTTTGTGAACACAACCGGCATTACATACACACAAAAAATAGCCAAGACAACCTTTTTGTATGGCATGCAATAGCGGTGGTGTTCACAAACGCTATGAATAGACGAGTATATATACAGGTATATTGGTAAGTACACGTATTTATATTCACTCGATACTCTATTAAGAATATGAGTGAAGTTGGTAGAGTATCGAAAGCCCAAAGTAGTCGCACGGCCGACGTACTACATGTATGTACATACATGTTTATTACATTTTTAATTTCACGCTTCGGCGTCAGACATTCTTAATTTCAGCAAACAGATACATATACATCGATCATATACATACCCTTAAAATTCACTCTAGAGTTTAGGTAATTTTGTGCGAAAATATATATACAGAACCACGTGCAGTTTTATGTTGTGGTAATCTACACCGAGTTCTTCATCTACCAACCAGATATTCTGGGAAATTCTACTGCAACATGGTCCTAGGAGAGGGAGATCGCCTGGAGGGAAGTTTAATGTACTCCAGATGTATAAGTACGTATACCTATATGTTTACATCTGTGCCGGTATATAGTGTAGTCTCGTTCCTAGACTTTTGTAATGTCACTCGTTCCTTATTGTGGGGTAATTCCTAGACCACCGGCAGTGTTACTGGGGGATATTTGTACACGCGAGTATGTACCTACATGGATCGTTTTACTTGCAACTCAATCGAGAAATAGTAGCCATACACATGGCACCGGCTAGTATTCCCGTGAAGAATGACGGACAGTACAGTATGCCGAAAATCATAACTAAATAGATATATACCGTTCCATCAAACGTCATGGAATAACTGCCGAATAGAAGTCAATCTTAGTGCAGCGCCAACATCGAAATGCTTTCAGGAAAGGATGTTTCGTACGGCGCATGCCGGTAAAGCTTAACATCGAAAAACGAGAAATTAGTTGTGGTGACAGGCCAGGAATGTAATCCGGTAGAGTACCGGGTGTTGAGGGTAAGTGATCAGAATCTGATAAGTGAATGCTGCGGTGAATACGTGTATTTTTCTTATCAGATTCTGATCACTTTTCGCTATACCCTAGTACACTACTACATGTATACACATGTCTGATCTAGCTAGATATTTAGACGCTTTCCGGATTCGTAAGAATAACATAATCAAAAATCAGAAGTTCAGGGCTAGGGTTTCACTGACATCAATGTCTGCAACCTATGGCGCGAGAAGGCATAGGGGGTGTGTCAACTTCAGAGGAACTTTTTTTGTATGAGAATTAGAGAAAATTCCACCATCAGACTAGGCGCTAGTACCATTATGGGGGTAGATCTCCCAATTCCTATAGATTGATTGGCTGCAAACGCCGAAGTTTACACACCTACCCACCATAGCTTCTCGAGCCATAGGTTTATCGCCACCGGCAGTGCCATAGACGAAGGGATACATGTAGTCATTTGCTATTAATGACCCGGTATTTGCAATGCGTAGTAGTAGGGCCCGCGTATGTATTAAATTTTTTTTACCTTGATAGAAGTCGGCGGCACGCGGGAATACGGAATGAATCCAGGCTCACGATTGTCAATCAGGCTGCATGGCGTTGCAGCATCTTGGAAGTGTTAAGCGATATACGCCTTGTCTTCTCTGCCAACAAGTTGGCAATTTTTTTTTTTTAGGGCTAGAGATTTTTAACTTCTTGTATTTGTAGTTGCACTCTGTTAGGTCTAGATAATGTCAGCTTACACAGGAGCTCCTTGAAAGAGTACAAAAGGTATTATTGGTGGCGACTCGCAAGGAAAATAACGTGCCCCTGAGACATGAAAATTGACGTCCCGAACCGTTTTTTCGTCCAGGTAGGGTATGCGTCTTCCCCAGCGCACATGCACCAGTCAAAAGAATAACTCCAACTTTCACTCCATGGGAAGTCCCACGAGGAATTATTCCATGAGCTTCTTGCCTCCGCATGTTGCACTTTCCGACATACAGACTCTTCAATCTAGCTAGATGAATATCCTTGAAATGTCCACCTCGGATACGCCAACGATAAAGAATATTATTACCCATATTTTGGTGTCCTCCGCATACATGTATCTACAAGTGCCTGGTCCATATATAACTCAGCCCAACCGCAACTTGCCAGTTTCCTCCTCTGCCTCAATTTCGATTGAGAATTCTCATAGGTAGCCACAGCTTATTGACTCACGTAAATTTGCTAGCTACCCTCTTTCTGCTTAGGTTTTTTCTGTTTCTTTCTCTATGAGCAAAGTTGCCTTTTCTTCCCTTACTTCCCACAAATTGACGTAATTCGAAATCTCCCAACTCTCCCAGCTGGACAGCAGCTCAGGCTGGGCTTCAACATTGTCTGTAGACGACAAGTTTAGTTTCCCGTGGTACTAAAGTAGTCGTTGTGCGTAGGTTGTTTGAACAAAATATGTCTTCGTCTTCATATCCCAGGAGGAATTCTTCCAGTTCAATCTCAGGTACACTGCCGCTAGTAGAACCGCAACGGCAACAAAAGAATCGCGAAGGTGATCTGGAATTTGGAACGCCTCGACACAAACCACGGCGCAGGTTGACATTTGATTCAGACCCCGTTCCCATTTCGAGATCGCCACCATCTCCACCAACTCAGTTAGGAAAACAAAATTCTCGTTCCTTTTTTCATAGCTCTTATCATGATTCGCAAAATGGTTTGCGCCTCTTATTTTTCGGAGGGCAATTCGAGGGTTGCTAATGAAAGCGAATCACAGACATCGATAAGTCTCTCTGGCCACAGTATTCTTCATCGGGCGTTCGTGAGCACACCGCCGAACTTGCGAATCTAGTACTTTCGGACGTCAATTCTATTCACAATGGTACACCGCCTCGAACTTTGGCTTCATCTCATTCAAACCACAATTTCGAGGGTGGTTTCTTGCCCGGTAGCTTTACTAGGGCAAACAATCGCGCGTTTCTCCAATTAAGAAGCGCAGATGTTATAAACGAAGTGTCTGAACCTACGACGCCAGACGAGCTGGCGGGCACCAGGGGAAAGTCATATCTGACGCATCTGTTACGGAGCTCGCCTCCAAAAACCGAGTCAGAGGCTGAAGACAAACCAGCCTCGTCTGAAGGCCAATCGATGTCGGACGATATCGTCTCTGGCTGCCCACCGTTGACCGAGCAGTCATCACTGCTTCCAAAAGCACACCCCGAAGGTATCCAGAGGAGAGTCTATGACACTATCTCTAGGAACGATGATGATAACCAAACCCGAGATCCATTTCGACCCGTGTCGAGCATTAATATCAAAAAGGTAGTGACTTGGCCCAGTGCAAAAGGGTCACAGGCGATAAAAAGCGTATTCCACTACAAGACATGGAATAAGGAAGAATTGTGGGAAAAGGGAGTAGTTAAAACGACAAAATGCCTTCCAGCCGTATTCTTAGGACTACTTTTGAATATTTTGGACGGACTATCGTACGGTATGGATGGGCACTTATCTTGGATCATGCATCTCAATGACTGACAACTTGATAGGGATGATCTTATTTCCGTTGGGTCATGATATTTTCAACAATTTGGGTCCAGATGGTCTTTCGATATTTTATGTGAGCTGTATAGTTTCGCAGCTTGTGTATTCGTGCGGCGGAAGTGTATTCAAGGGTGGAGTAGGTTCAGAGATGGTAAGTCTTTCTTTCATGAGTTTTCATTCTGCTTCCTTATCTCCTGGATTTTAGCTAATTCATCTTAGATTGAGGTTGTGCCTTTTTTCCATAAGATGGCTATTACAATCCTCAACCGGGTTGGTGAAGATAATCCTAAAAGTGTCCTGGCAACTACGGTTGTTTCGTATGCCTTAAGCTCCATTCTCACAGGCGTGGTATTCTTCGGACTTGGTACCATGAGGCTTGGTTCATTGATTGGATTCTTCCCAAGGCATATTTTAGTTGGCTGTATAGGTGGCGTCGGATGGTTTCTTATTGCAACAGGCCTTGAGGTTTCTGCCAGACTTGAGGGTAACCTAAATTACGATCTGTCAACATTATATAAGCTCATTGATCCATCGACTTTTGCACTTTGGATCATACCATTATTTCTGGCCGTGTTCCTGATATTCTGTCAAAGATTTATCAAATGGCCGCTATTTGTGCCTTTATATTTTCTTTTTATCCCTGCACTTTTTTTCATTGTCGTCGCAGCAGTACCGCAACTTAATATCGTTAGTCTTAGAGAGAATGGGTGGCTATTCGACGCCCCTGCAGACAACGTACCGTTTTGGCACTTTTATACTCTCTATGGTAAGAAGCTTTTAAATCCTGTTGCTCTGCTCCCAACCGGAGAATCCATCTAATCTTTGAATTTTTCTAGATTTTAAGGAGGTGGATTGGAGAGCATTGCTTAGCACAGTACCCGCCATGTTTGCCCTAACCTTCTTTGGAATACTCCATGTCCCTATCAATGTTCCCGCCTTGGGAGTGTCTACTGGGGAAGATAATGTCGATGTAGACAGAGAACTCATTGCACATGGAGTGTCAAACGCACTTTCCGGCCTTCTTGGTAGTATCCAAAACTACCTTGTGTATACTAACAGTATACTATTCATCCGAAGTGGAGGTGATAGCAGAGTCGCGGGGGTTATGCTCGCTCTGGGAACTGCTGGTATCATGATGATTGGACCTTCAGTAATTGGATATATACCAATTATGGTTGTCGGAGCACTCATTTTCTTACTTGGCATCGAGCTCTTGCGTGAAGCGCTCTATGATACATGGGGCAAGTTATCCAAACTTGAGTATCTTACGGTAAGTAATTGCATTTCTTTTGGCTGGCTCTCGCTTTTGATGATTGCTAATCTGTTAGATTTGCATAATTGTTATTACAATGGGCGCGTGGGATTTTGTTATTGGTATCGTGATTGGAATAATCCTGGCTTGCATGTCCTTCGTCGTACAGACATCACAAAAGTCTGCAATTCGTGCGGCATATTCCGGGGTTTTTGCCCGCTCAACGGTACGGCGTCATCCCATTCAGCAACGATTCTTGCGCCAAGTCGGCCGCCAAATTCAAGTATACAAACTTGCCGGATATATTTTCTTTGGTACTATTTCCTCTGTCGAGAATACGATCCGAAATCTTCTCAAAGAGCAGAACTTTGAAGTCCAACCAATACGGTATCTAATCATTGACGTCGGAAATGTCACCGGAATCGATTTTTCGGCGGCAGAAGCATTTACTCGAATGCGCAGGCTACTGGGTGCTCGTAAAGTAGAAATGATTCTATCAGGGGTGAAACCAGACGATGAGGTTGGAAGGGGATTGAGGGCAGTTGGGCTTTGGGGTGATAACGATAAATTGCAAGTATTCGAAGATTTAAATGCAGCACTCGAGTCATGTGAGAATGAATTTCTTTCTGCACTTTATCGCCAACGCGATGAGATTATCAGGCGAGAGCGTGATAGTGAGTCGAGACATCTCGGTAATAGATTCATGCTCCGATTCTGATCAATATCATATTAATAAGAGCGCAGATGTCCCAAATAATTCCAGCTCAGGCATGATTAGTGTAGATGCTTCGCTTGGCTCGCCACGGCGGAATTTGGTGCATCAAGCAGCAACGTCAACCATCAAAGACGAGGAGACTGCCCAACCTTCAAAGTGGCAGAATTTTAAGCAGCCACTACCCTTGATATTGCAGGTTTTTTCTGAAATGACCGATAAAAACGAAGATTTCTGGTTCAAAGCAGTGCCATTCTTCCAGAGAAGAGAGTATACTGAAGGGACTGTTCTTTTTCGCAGAGGGGTAAGAAATATCGTAAATTGGGTATACGGTATTTTCAGAATGAAAGCTAAGAGAAATTAGGATAAATCCACGGAATTTTATCTTTTGGAAGAAGGTATATTTGTCGCCGAATATGATCTCGAACAAGGAAAGTTTTTTGAAAGTATCGTGGCTGGTAAGTCTCACCTGACCTCCAAACAAGATGATCAATATCTGACAACAACCAGGAACTACTTGCGGAGAGTTGCCCTTCTTCTCAGAGACACACCGAACCGCCAACATGTTTGCCGAGAAGGACACTGTTGCGTGGGTACTTGACCAGAGAAATTGGGAGTCATTACAAGATAAAGAACCAGATGTAGCCAAGGAATTGTTGAAGTTATCATTGAAACTTACGAGTGAACGAATGGGGGCTATAACCAGGTGAGTAGTACCGCATCGCCATCTAATGACAGCCAGCCATTTCTATACATCTTCAGATTCATGAATAGCTAACAATAGAAACCCCTTAGTTATGTTCTGACAAGCGCTGGATGACAAAACAGTTGTTGATGCACACCCCTAGTCGGGCTGTTATGGGGCAGGAGGAATACAATTAGTCATATCATAAGTGTATGAAAAGCATGCTATTTTTCTCTTTCTGCTTAGACACATAGTAGGGTCTACTGTAGCAAAATTATTATATCGCATTCGAAGCATGTCTTGCGAAGCTGATCTGTCTTAAAAAATAATGTACCATCGTACTGATCTTGCGGCTTGCTTGCTTACACTTGGGAATGTACAAGTATGTGTAGTGCTTATTACATACTTGTCGACTGCGGGTTCTAGTACCAGAACTGATATTGGAGAAAAGTTTTTTTAGGATCTTAAGGTGGCTCACACTATAAAGTAACAATATCTCAGTACTACTACCTACGGGACCGTATGGAAGCTACAGAGGCCAGCGTCGATTTCATTACAAGAAATGGTGGAAGCCAATATAGAAAACTCAGTCGACACTGGATTTCTACACAGAAGCCACATATGTTCAGCATCATTATGTAGATTGCATATACTTGAGGATTCAGTTCATTGACAAATATGATGCCCAGGTATTTCTAGCTAAGCTATTGCTGGGTTAGATAATTTATTGGTTCTGACTCTTTTACTCCAAATCGAGTAATTAGATGAGGTATATCGATCGTGGAAATCGTGGTTCGTGAGCATGAGGATATGCTTGTAAGAAAGACGTACAGCCACTCTGTAAAAGTGTTCGTGATTTAGTTTTAATGTTAGTGCGCAGCGTGGCGCACCTGTGAAGTTGATGTTATTAGAGCGTATTTGACAACTGTCGATTTCGACAATTGACAGTTCGGCTTTGACAGTTGCGGGTCGCAGAATTGACATTATACTTCACGAACTCTCAAATTATTTACCATTATCAGTGGTGACGAGATCGAGACATAAGGCCTTTTGCGCATTGATAGAGTCCAGCTCTAAGTTCCGGTACCCTGTGCCGATACCCTCATCAATCAAAATTGACGGTTCGGCAAACCGCTATTGCAGCCGGCGAACTGTCAATTGTCGGAATCGACAGTTGTCAAATACGCTCTATTAGTGTTGAGATTCAAAACAACGAAAAATATATAATATAGCTCGTGACTATATATAAAAGAAAGTAGATCATTAATCTCCTTCATTGATTTCGGGCGCCATTGGTTCCTGGGAAAGTCTTCTATTGGGGCTTTTTTAATGGTCCGCCACGGTTACATATGAAGGAATGTCTCCCTCCGAAATCGGAATCACCAACGTTTTTGCAGAGTGGCTGTATTCTACCTTTTGCTAGGTCGACACCCTCATATCTTTACTTGCTATCGATTCCCTCAGGGTTACTCAAACCCGATATTAGGAAATTCTATGTAAACATCGCGGAAAAATGTCTATCATTATATGGGCGATCTCTATATCGATATCACGGATTAGGTGATGAGAATAAGTTCGCGAGGGGCTATGCATTCCTATCAAAGCCTCTGCATCCCATTGAGCAACAAGGCAAGTTGTGAGAGCTTGCAACCACATCCAATGTCTATGGATTTATATACATCCTTTGACAGGCATACGGTAGTAGTTGATGTATGGATTACAGAATGGAGAGCGCACCTAAAACCACAACCTTCAGCTTCAATTGTCAATCTTTTTTCTCCCCCTCCTTTTTTTTCCTCTTCTTTTTTTTCACTTTTTTTTTTCCAAAAGAAAATATGTTTCTTTAATATTAGAACCCATTATTTGAATTTTTATTCTCGCAGATCACCCTTCCTTGAGGCCGAACAGTTCCCATTACTGTGGTAGAATACAGGTACCTACATGTAGGTCCATGTACCTACAAGGCTAAAGTAGCACTACATGTACCTATCACTGGCATCATTGGGATAGACAAGACTTTCCAAGGGTACTGAGCTTTTAAACTTTGACTGGATTGCGTTCACCCACGGCGAGTCCACGCGATTCAAACGGGCACTAGCGAGGAACAGCCAAGAAAACGTGTCCGTGCTCGGGGCCCTTGCAACAAGTCATAACCAAATGTGGGCATGGGAAATTAGGAATGGTAATTCTTCAATGCGCCGGACGGTATACAATCACTTACGGTTAGCCTGGCCGAGAAATTGGATGATGGAAAAAAAAAGGCGTTTCCGGACTGAACTGGGCCTGCGTGCCGCCAAAGTATGGTTGTCAAGCACGATTTACACCCCAGTCCAGTCCGGAAACGCCAAAAAAACTACGAGTAACGTTTTCGACCCAGTACTGTGTCAGACCTAGAAGTGTGTCGCATGGCAACGGCACCAAAACCAGACACAAAGCCCCCAAAAAGAAAGAAGACCCCATAACACCATAATAGAGGATAATCCATCTGGAAACCATCCTAATCCGTGTGCTTTTAAATGGAATTCATTTGTTAAAAATCTGGCAGTAAATATCTCAAGAGATGGTGGAGATAGCTTTGGCAACAGAAATCCCCATACAAATTTGTATGGGATTGACACTCTTCTATGTCTGACACAGAACCCGGTCTAAAACGTTACTCGTATTTCTCTGACGTTTGTGGACGTGACTGATATTGTATGCCATACAAAAATACGCCAAGCTCATGATTTTGGGTGTATGCAATAATGGCCCAGTTTAAAAACGTCAGAGAAATACTAGTAGAGGGAGTACCTACATACGTACCTGCTTTGTACTCAGATACATGTACTCTACCTATCAGTCTCCTTAGTTGACGTTTTAAAACGGGCTGCTATTACATGCCATACAAAATCGTGCCAAGTCCATGATTTTTGATGACATGCAATAGCAGCCTGATTAAAAACGTGAGAAACTCATGTGCATACGTAGATACATATGTACCTATAGGTAGAGTACTAACACTACAGTAGTTTCCATTCAAACAAAGTGCGCTTTGCGTTGTGTCATGAAGGTACATGTTTGTATTCTACCTGCACAAAGCCTAGGGATTGAGTACCTAAAATGTATGTAGATACTGTGATGGAGGGTGGGAAGATTAATACTGAGCGAGTCGTACATAAAGTTGTCAAAACCTGCTTTAAAGATAGATAAACAGATGCACGAGCCAAAAGCATTTCCTTGCATATCTATTGGTGTTTATGTATATTTTTTTTCTTTTTCTTCCCTATATTTGCCCAGTCATGTGGTCATCCTTCTCTTATTGGTTGGCACATTTTATTCCTTCCTTTGCGTGAGGGCCAGGAAGTACCCCTGAGAGGTGTAGCGATTAGACCACCTCGATAGGGCTAGGTTCCCGGCCTATGCTATTGGACAATGATGCATTACGGAAAGACCCTGACCTTAGTAAATAAAGTAATATCTTGGCGGGGAGCAAAAACAGTGCAATCTAACATTCATATCCCAAAACACGAGATTGTTGCGGTGTGTGCGTGAGTGCGGGTGTGTGGGTGGACAGAAGGGCACGCGAGAAAACAGATGAGAGCGCATATAACCTCCAAACAAAGACTAGCCAGTAAAACTGAGGGGATGAAACGAAGTCATGCGATCAGTGAATGGAGGAGAAAACCTGTTGAGGGTACCTAGGGAGGAAGGAGGGTGGGTGTCAAGAAGTAGAGTACAAAACCCTACTGATACAGAATAAGATTCGGCAAAAAAAATACGTGATAGTGGGTATCTCATCAAGAGTAAGGGTGTGTGTGATAGATAATACAGCTGCATCTCCCATGTATCTCCCTCGGACAAATAATTTTCTGAAGGATACACTTACAAGTATGGACTGAGCACCCTGTTCTGCAATATTATTTGAGACGGCGGGCTAACGGCATCTGGGGTATGAGACGGACTGCACGATGAGAGAATAGTCTACTGAGGGAATGATTGATATAGGGAGTAGGGAGAACAATTAGGGCGTGTGAGGGCTGGATCGCTGGCTGGACAAAATGGCTGGGAAGCTCTGGAGGGGTGCCTCATTGGCTGGGGGACCCTGCTTGCCCTGAAACTCGAGCCTCTCATGTGCTCCCCACCTCTGCTACCTCTTTTTACTTCCTCCCTCTTCCTTCTCTCCTTCCCTCCTCCTTCTCTCCTTCCCTCCTCCCCTCCTCTCTTCCACACCAGCTTGCACTCTTTTCTTCTCTTCCTCAGAAGCTTGCCTTAAACACCCAATTACTTCCACTCAAACTTGGCTAGTTTTATCTGCTATCCCTTCGCAGAAGCAAGCTTTTAAACACGACCTCAAGCACCTGCAAAAAATAAAATAAAATCAATCTCAAGAATAGCAGACATGTCTGATAATTCAGCAAAGCCAGAGGAAAACGTGGCCCTCGAACCACCCAAGGGCGCCGAAGAAGTTCCTACAACATCAGAAGCAGCCACAGTACCAGGAACGGAGGGAGTCTCTCCAGTAACCGCCGAGGCGACCACTGAGGAGACACCTGCTGAAGAGAAAAAGGAGGAGAAGCCAGAGCCCAAGGAGATTACTCACGGGCTTTTGGCGAAGGCCCATGGGGGGCTTCTGTCGTGAGTGGAATCAATATTCCTCTAGGTGATGCAGTGACCTGACGCAAGAAACAACAGGTTTTTCAAACAAAAACGGTTCTTTTACTTCCAGGATGAGCCTATTTCTGAGGATAAGTTGAAAGTTTATCTTCACAAGGATGGCTCTTCACGTTCAACCGCTGCATATGCCAGCCAAACCAGCAAGGGTCTACTCCTATATGCCAAAACGGAAGGACAGAAGGAAGTTCCTCATGGAATTATCAAGTTGGTCAGTGGTCTACTTAGATTTCGACTTTAACATGGGTGCTAATATACTTGTAGGCCGACGTTACCGAAGTTCAACCAGTTGGCACCACCAAGTTTGTTTTGAAGCTAGCTGCACAGGATCTTCATTTCGAATCTTCTGCTGCAGAGCGTGACAGCTGGGTATTCACCTTGAATCATAAGATCAATGAGGCTAAGGCGGCTTTTGAGGAGATCACCAATTCAGAAGGATATAAGGCTGCCTTTGAAAAACTTAGTGAGTCACGAGTGGTTGAGCGTGGAGTGGGCCTAGGCTAATCATGCATCTTTTTGCAGCCAAGCCCACAGTTATTGCTGCCGCGAAAGCACCAGAGAAGGCGTCCGAATCTCCTGAAGTGGAGGCCGGGGAAGTTAAAGACTCCGAAGCCAAGGCCGATAAAGAAGATATCACTTCTGGGGCAGAGGAAGAATCTGGTCCAGCCGATAGGAAGGTAGAGGCCCCTTCCAAGAAGAATAAGAGAGCCTCTGTCTTTGCCTTCCTTGATAAGAAGAAGAAGCCAGAGGAGAAGAGAGACGAGATCACCGAGAGCAAGGAAGAAGAGCAAAAAGAAGAGATTAAGCCTAAAGAAGAGATTAAGCCTACTGAGCAAGAACCTGTTGCTGCTCCCACCGCCACTGAAGGTTTGTTAATCCTACCCTCCCGGATACTTATGAATGCTGGGAAACTAATGTTCTACAGATGCAACAGAAATCAAAGAAACAGTTGAGGGTGACGAGGTGGATAAGTCCGTCGAGCCCACCGCCGCTCCTAAGCCCACGAAGAGGAACTCAATCTTTGGGGCTTTCATCCGCGAGAAGAAGGAGAAAGAAGTTGAAGAAGAGAAGAAGGAGGACGCTAAGGCTGAGGCCTCTGAACCAGCCGAAATTGTTGCCACTGAAGCTAAACCACTCGATGTCCCTGTCGAGGCTGCCGCTACAGAGAAGACTCCTGAGTCTGCCTCGTCTCCTCCCAAACAAAAATTTCTCTCTAGCTTTTTCGATAAGAAGGAAAAGAACCCTGTTGCTAAGACTGCTGAAAAGGTATGGTTTTATCGGCCTTTGGTCTTCTGGAACCTAGCTAATTGATAAATCCAGGAGACCGACACAAAGCCTGCCGAGGCAGCGACAGAGATCCCCGCTGAGAATATTGATGCGACTCCTACCGTTGCTGTGGATGAATCTGCTGCTCCTGACGCTACCAGCCCGGCTACCAGCCCCAGAGAGCAGAAGCGAAAGTCTAGCTTTTTCTCCTTCAAGAAGGACAGGAAATCAGAGGATGTCAAGTCTGATTCGGAGGACGCCGAGCCAGCACTCAAGTCAGGCTCAACCTCGCCTCTTCCCAAAGCCGGTGCTGGATTTTTGGGCTTGATGCGTAAAGCTAGTAAATCAACAAAAAGTACCGGTAAGGAGGTTGAGAATAAGGAGGTTGCCGCTCCGGAGACTGTCGCCGAGGAGCCCACTACCGCTACTACTGGAGAAGCCGGTGAAACAGCAGTGCCCGCCACAACTGCCGAGCCAACTGCTACTACCGCCATTGAAGATGTTGTTCCGGAGACTGTCGCTGTTGGTCAAGCCCCAGTTCAGGCCACCACTTAAATTTAAAACGATTTCTCGATATGTCGGTATGAAAATTTCTTTGCTGTCTTGTTTCTGGATTTAGCGATCTCCAAATCCTGTATCTCTTCAACTAATCGGCATCTCTTCTTTTTCTTTCTTTTCTTTTCTTTCTCCCCCTCGCAATTTCTCATTCTACTTCCTCAATGTCATGTTTTTTTCCATTTTCTTTTCTTGTTTCTATTTCCTTCAGAAACTGTGCCCATTGGTCTGCCATATCTCGATTACTGTGGCCTCCATTGGGCAGGAATTTCTATAGTTTTCATCACTTAATTTATACCCTGTTGTGCAAAGCTTCAACTACCAAGATAAAAAAATGGCTGTGACTAGCAGACATAATTTTTCCCTTGTTCCTTATTTCACCCTGTCCATTCTTCTTATCCGCTCCCATCCATCCATAATCAGCTTCTCTTATTTATTGTTCATTCAAGGGCAATCGTTGTATTAGTATTTAATAATTCGAAAACATTTGTAGTTTTCGTCGCCAACTTTAGATTGCTCAATTAGCCGCTACTTAAAGTTATGTCTCGATAGGGGTGGTTTATTTGCTGGCCCCTCAACGTGGAGTGACTCTAATAGTGTAGATGAATTACTGATACAACTGAGAGGTTAACAAAAGCACCTAGCACGTGGATGGTAGCATACTGTAGAGAGCACCACAGTTTAGATCCTCATTTTTGCTGACAGGCATTGTATCTTTGAATTGCATGCTGACCTTATTTATACGTAAACACTATAAGGTCGTAAAAACTATGGCAATATCTTAACCGAATTTACTTCTTTTATTAATTAATTTTTCAGTATTAAGAGTAGTATTATTTGAAGGAAAAGAAATAGCATTGTATTTATGAGAACTAATCCTTTTTTTATGGGTAGAAAGGGCCGGTTGCACCCAAATATCGTGAGATTTGACCTAAAAAGGAATATTCGTTACCAGATATGTTAATACCCTCTTATTATTAGGCCAAATATCGATATTTTGGTGCAGCAAAACGGGCCTTAAATTGTCCTCTAAAGTCACCTTAAAACTAGATATTTATAGCCCGAACGGTTGTAAATTGACAATTAACAGGGTCGATAGGTCAAGTTTAGTATAGGTACCTTGTTCGTTGCCAATATTCTGGTGATTCGTACATAGTTTAAAATCATATAAAAGTCCAGATAGTGAGGATCAAGTAACTGCTACTGTAGTCATAGAGATAGGGTTAATAGGCTAAACGTCATTGCCATTATTCCCTGTGAGATACTTATCCTCTTTGCGTGGGGGCTGAAAAATATCATAGGTCAGTTTCGCCAGGTAGCACTCCGTTCTTCCTCAGTTTTGTGGATATCGATGACTTGAGCAACAAAAGGCAATCAATATTGTCACTAGACATACGGGGAGTGTTGAAGGAAGGATTGCAAAGTTAATAGAGATACCTATACCTACTGTACGTGCTAAACGTTTTTTGAAGTCACTTGACCCGACAAGTCAAGTAAGGAGAAGAACTACGTAGAGTGCTGGTCTTATAGGTAGTTATGAATACGAATCAACCGAAAGTGAACCTTTTTGAATATGGGCTCCATTAGGGAACCTACTAGCTATGTAACCACGGCGATCGACCCGCGGGCCCGTCAAAGATTTCGTGGTATGTTGTGTTCAATAATAACCCATCGAGAATAATTATAATTTTAATTATAATTTCATGTGGCTGATCACCACCCATGTGGCCGTTCGCGACTTAAAAAATGAGAGGTGGTGTATTGTGATTCTTAACCTTAGTCTCCCACCATGATGCCAGAAAATACGCTACACGGGACCCGAGGACTTTGCGTCTTTGCTAGTTGGGTACACAATATTATTCTAACTACTCGCGCGGCCGAGTTTCAACTTAATCACATGACCTATGGGTAACGCAAAAAAGCTGTTAAATAGCATCACGTGAGTAAGTGGAAACTCGGCCGCGCGAGTACATGATCTCAGCCCGGCGACCTGAGGGTTGCCAAGGGAAAAAGCTGAGGATCTTCACCTTAAAGAAAAGCGATCTTCAGGTCCGAGATTTGGCGGTATCTATTATCTATTATCTATTATGTACAACGGTGGGTATTAAGTCATCGGACGACCTAGCCACAATTTTGCCTGCAAACGCGTATTTGGTGGCGTTCTGTCTGATCACTTATTACCCACCGCTGTACTAGATTAACCATTTTTCGAAACTCTCTGGTATCTGATTGGTCGAGAGCTGTAACCCCTAACCCACTGACTTCTGCAACTATCTACCCTGCTAAAATATAATGCTGCAGAAGCTCTACAGTTCATGCACTAATATTTAAAGATAGAATCCATTTAATTCTTTTTTTAACTAAGAGCACTGATAGCAATGGGAGCTGGATGGAGTGGAAGGTTGAGGGCAGTGGAAGAGCTGGAAGAGCAGGAGGAGGTGGAGGTGGGGGTAGAGGGTTTGAAGTCCACCCCATCGAACTTCCAATATTCCAATATTTCCAATACTCAGAAACCAACAACTCGCGGTTGCGAGGTACTTCTGCTGCCCTATGAGAATAATAATCCAAAGCTTACTTTCGCGCCCTCCGGACGCACTAGGCACTTCATTTATCATTATCGACGTCCACCTCAATAATTTCCTCTATTGGGTACTTGGAGGGAGCTCCCAGCGTCAAAGGTATTCCCGCCGCCGACAAGCTGCCAGTGTTCGTATGTCCCAGTAACAATTCAGAATCAATCACTCACAATCCCGATAATAAGCGTTTCGTTAGTGTATATCTACATCTGAACTCTACATGTATTCGAGTACATGCGGTACCTATAGTATGTACATGTAGGTCCGTTACCAGATAGATCTCAAAGAAATATGTATTCGTAGCTTCATAACGTTTCCGAACACGACAAATATTGCATGACATACAAAAAGGTGGATTTGGCGCTTTTTTGTATGGCGTGCAATAGCAGTCGTGTTCGGAAACGTCATGAACTTGGTAGTACTTTGTGTACACGTACTTTGTAGTTCAGGGCAGTTTAGAGTATTCGATTTAAATGGAGTACCGCGATAGGCATGTACAACCGCAGGAAAAAAGTTAGGAAACAGCGAGTAGCGTGACAAGGGGCCCCACCGGGTACTTTAGCAGTGGCAGATGACTGACTAGCCAAAGACATGTACAATCCTCATAGGAGATTTCAAGCACCTTTCCACAATAGTCAGCCATACGATCACAAACGCGTGTACAAGAGACATCGTCTGAAGACTATGTCTCCGAATACGGTACCCATCACAAAGGGGTTCATAGATACATTTACAGCTTCATGCGCGAGAGGCATTTGACAAAGGATGCGAGGCTCAATGACCAACAACCTATGAGCTCGCTGTAACAGAGCCACAGTAGGGTTGTTACAAAAGTACCTGTTCTACCAGTCAAGCCATACGACCCTAGGGTAATCACCGCTTGTTCTACTTCGATGGGTGAAGACAAGGGCAGATGAACCCCTACCTCTATTGGCGACTGGACTAAAACTAGAGCAGAAGGACGAGCATGCCAAATAAAAAGAAGGGTAACCCCAAACATAAGTTACCCTACCTTGAAAGTCAACCTTTGAGGCGTAATAACTTAGCAACCGATGCTCGGAAAATATGCTTTACTACGTCAGAAAGGATCCTGACGATGCTCCGGTCCATTTGGGGTGGTTGAATGAACGGATTGCGGAGTTGAGGAAACACTGCAAAATAAACACGTTTTAGACCCCAAAAATAACCCCCGGAGCGTCGAACCGCCGGAACCCTCCTGTTTCAGTCCGGCGCACCTTTGAGGGGGAGTAGGAGTACGACCCAAGCTACTAAAAGCAAACCTCGCTTTACAAAACACCAAATCTGTTCTAAAACAAATTGAATAAGCCATTGCTATCTGGTCGCTTGTTTCCGCTAGTTCTTAGGATCCCGACCAGCTCTTGGCAGAGATTGCGTGATTTGACTCGGGTGGAAGTTCGTCCGAGGTGTGGCAGCAACTCCTCTCGCCCCTCATAGAAAAAAGTCGCGGTGTACCCGTACTAGGGAGGAACGGACGGCCTAGAGAGGAAAAGCTGGAAAAAAGGGGCGGAACTTCGATAAAAGTACTCGGTTGCCCCCAGTTTGAACTCGGGGAGTCATGGAATCTTTACTAGCGAGGAAACCCCTTAAAGTTATTAAGTTTTTAGACTACAAATACGATCAAAACAAATAAACTCCATCTTTCGATCGAACGAGTCAATGAATCCATCGTTCCCCGTTTACCACTTCAATTTTGATCGAAGTCACGGTCGTGCCCATCCTAGCACCCCCGTTACACTCGCCCCTCTTGAGCTCACCTCGGGAATTACAATCTCAGCAGTAAAGTTCGAGGGATACGTTACCGTTGGCCGCAAGGAATAGAGAGACGGGTGCGAACCAGTCCCCTGACCTTTTTTACAACTCCTCCAGGCATTAAAACTCTGAGTCTGTGAGACCATTGTCAGCGAGAACCCATCCCGAAGCTCGTCAAGACCCACTGTCTTCTATGTTGTTGTCGATTAGGGCTTCCTTCTCTGAGGTCGTCAGCAGTACAGGTTATACTAGTGGCAGTGTCGGAGCGCCTTCTGCAGAGCGGTCGTCCCAAAATACATTAATGTCGCTAGACTCCGAGTCTACCGATCCCAACAATATCAGAGCTCTCCAAAATGGTAATTTAGGTCAATTCGACGTTGAGCTCAGGACTCTAATTGAAAAAGCTGTTTGGCAAGTGACCGAAGACTCAGAGACACTATTCACTAACCTAATGCTATTGGTATTAGAGTTGGCTTCGATGGTCAGAAATTCGTGGGATTTTTCTAGGGCTGGAACTGACTTTCCAGCGGAGTTGTTGACTAGCGTCGCCGGGCAGGTGAGATAATACCTGTAACGGGGGCAGTCTGTCTATGTATCGCTAGAATCCAATAGAGTAGATGCGGCCGTGCAAGATAGAAATCAGGTGCAGATTTATTCAAAGATACTATCGCTTAGAACTCAATAATCTTTAAGGGCTCTGCTACCGATAATGGTCTGCTCGAAGATGAGGATCAGGTCAGTTGGGCGGGAATGATCCTGAGTACTTATACTCCAAAGGATTCTATTCTCTGCTCCTACTTCCTTACTAAGTTCCGGTGCTGCCTCCTAATGGAAGGGAAGCAATACCATCGCTACCCCGCTTCTCTCTAAGCGTCAGCGAGTGCTTCCGATTCCGAAGGCAACCACCCTTAGTCAAAGCCTTTGTAACACCTGCAGCCTTTGTTGCCACACAACTAGGGGCCTGCATGAATGAGCTGCCGCTCAGGTGTAAGCTTAATCATTGCTGTAGAGCTTCCGCTTATTGTTGACTTCCCAGGCATAGTCTCTTCCACTGCTGGCGGACTTCCAATGCTCAGAGGATGTGGAGGATCGCTGAGCACTCAGAGGTTCACTCTGGCTAGCCTTCTAATCATTGGCGAGGCACAGACTCGTCAGTCATTGCTCCCATGAGTAGATCCTCTTCCTAGCGCTCAGAATGTAGTTACTCTGACAGTTGGTAGCTAACCACACTGCCGGTACTTGCATGTCACTGTGCAACTGGCTTCTAACAATAACTCTCAGCATGTAACCGGGCCCTGTCTGTACTCATACACCAGACAGTTGAAATGGCTCCATTACAATACCACTAACGGGTTTGTTCACACAAGATGGAGAAGGCAAAAGGGGTAATCGTATCATATTACGGCCTAGCTGGCATGACTGGTGAGCAAGCAAAAGCCCGCGTCGATTATCTCCTGACAGATGATCAGTTTAATTGTAATCCCGATCATCATGATGTATATATACTTTTGATCCGGAAGGCGAGATTTAGTACTAACGTCTGTAGCCTGTGCAATGGCACTTCACCGCATCTCAAATACCGTATTTTATTGTCTACGCCTACTATAAGACCAATCGTGGATTGACGCCGTCAACTATCCGAGATTTGAGAGTTGTATAAACCCATCTTTTATCTGCTTGGTTTCTACTGTACTATACCACGCGCTGAGAGTCCGCATAATTGGAGGCAGCAACTGGAAGAATGGTGTCTTCAATAAGGACTATTACGGCGGTGAGCACTGCGTCGTTCTTCTATACCGGTTATTGACGGGCATAACTTACTAACGTACAAACTAGTGATTTTTGAGACACACATTCGCACATGGAGGAAGTTCTTCCCCAATGAGGAGACATCAAATCTAGTGCTAGACGGGATTCAACACGAAGTCTTGCAGCGGATCAAGAGGACTCAATGATGGATCAGCAAAAAATGACATGTCGTCTTGGGGCACCTGGGCGCCCGAGATGCCCCAGATGCCCCAGATGCCCCAGATGCCCCAAGACTTTTGCTTACTTGTAGACCGACACCTGGGTGCCCCGCGATGAGTGCTCAGTGTCTCTTTGTTAACCGACAGTGTCGCGACAGGTTAAGACGTAATTTCGTCTTTTGGCGTCTCCACACTGGTATCTTTGACACGGTTAACGGCTTTTGCTAATAGTTTTTGCTGACAGAATGAGATAACTTGGCAAAAGGTATATCGACTAGGACGTGTTTTACGCGCGACTGTCACATGTATTTGTCTGTCTATCTAATTCTATGTACATCATAATACTTGCTAGCGCTCTATCTACCTCCGCGTGTGCTGCCTGCCTGCCTACCTCCGCGTGCTGCCTGCTTACCTCCGGCGCTGCGTGCTTACCTCCGCGCGCTGCCTTCCTACCCCGCACCTGCCTGCTTACCTCAGCACTGCCTGCCTACCCCCATGCCCGACTGCCTACTCACGCACCTTCCTGTTTACCTGCCTACTCCAGCACCTGCCTGCTTACCTACCTAACTATTAGGAGCTTAATTGACGTTGATTCCGTGCACCGTCAGCCATGGATTTGAGCCTAGATTTGATGCTGATTGAGGTGTCGACTTGGTGCAGTTAGTCGACGTTTTGGTATCGTTGTAGGCGTCAATTTGGACGTCAATTTGCTGTGAATTTGATGCAATCTGGTGTCGATTTGGGCGTCGATTTTCTGCTATTTAGTAGTCTGTAGCAGTGTCAGTACAGGCGTCAAAATACAGGTAGGTAAATACGTATGCAGGCACTGGTATTGCTACAGATAGGAGGTAGGCATTGCTGCTGGTAGGAGGTAGGTGTCGAGGTAGGTATCGCTGCAGGTAGGGGGTAGGTGTCGAGGTAGGCATCGCTGCAGGTAGGAGGTAGACGTCACTGCTGATAGGATGTAGGCTTCACTGCTGCTGGGAGCTAGGCATCGATGCAGATGGGAGATAGATGTTCAGGTAGGTTTTGAGGTAGGTGTCGAGAGCAAGGTAGGCAGGTAGGCAGAAAGACAGCAGGTAGGCAGCCAGGCAGGTAGGTAAGCAGTTGGGATCCTCGAGATGTCGAATCTGACGTCATTTGTTAGCGAGCGCAGGGCTAGCGCCAGGACTTAGTCAGATTCACTACGGTGTGTCGTGTTTTGGGAGGCGGTGGGGCGTCAAGAGGTGGGATGTCATATTTGAGACGCCTACTTGGCGTTAAAAGACAACATGTCATATTGCGGACGCCTAAGACACGTTAAAAGACAATATATCACATTTTGTATGATTACTATGCGTTAACAGATGGCATGTCACATTTTGGTGGCAGCTGGACGAGGTTTTATTAGCAATAGGAGAGGCTTTGGGCCTGGAAGACGAATTTGAATATCTGAGCGCGCGGATTCGTCCTGGCGAAAACCGTTGTTTGCTGATGTACAGCATTACCGCACTAGCAGCGGAGAGTAGGAAGACAATTATTGACTCTGGAGTAGGGAGCTTTTTGGCCGGTCTCCGAGCGAAGCTCAGTACAGAGATTAATGACGATTCGGAGTTCGATGAGCTATACAAACAACAATTTGATGACGATTATTAGGAGGATGGTGGTGGTAGGGTCGTTCGACTCAGGTACGAAAACTACATAGACAACTCGGAAGAACAAGTGAATGACGCTATTGAGAGGAATATTGATAATTATGTAATAATTGAAGACACCATAGAGAGACCTCCTGTCAGTATGACGGAGGGCGCCAGAGAAAAGGGACAATGAGAAGTCGGCGTAAGACGGAGGGGTAGGTCGCGCAAGAACAAGAGACGCTAGAATGAAATAACAAAAAAGGATAGCCTGAGTAGTACATGTAGTTTAATAAACATTCCTCTACACTAAAAAATACTGCCAGTAGAAACAGAGACGGGGGATGAGTTTCCATGGATAACCGATGAGATGTAATTCTAAAAGAACCAAGTGCAATGGTCAGAGGATGAGTTTTTATGGGCAAACGACAAGAAAGAACAAAGTGCAATGGTCAAAGGATGAGTTTTTATGGGCAAACGACGAGAAAGAACGAAGTATGCAATGGTCAAACGGCAAGATTTTATTTGCAAATGATGTTGTGTGATGTTCAAAATACACAGATTAAAGATAGAAGGGAGCGACGATTCATAGTCAATTGGTCATAAGACGTTATCAGACGACCTTGATTGGTCAATATACGAACATATTGATAGAAATTACAACTTCAATTGGCTGAGGACAAACTCATCATTAGACGTCGAGACGACGTCTTGGAGCGAAAAGACGTGATTTGCATATTGAGTACGTCTTTTGATGAAAAGACGCAGAGTGGTCTTCGTGTGGCGCCCAGGAGTCGGTCTAAAGGTAATCAAAAGTCTTGGGGCATCTGGGGCATTTGGGGCATCTCGGATGTCCAGGTGCCCCAAAACGACATGTCATTTTTTGCTGATGAGACATTTACACATGATGTGCCCAGTTAGTCATCATCAACCGCCTTCAAGGGCATACTCTTCACTGAATAGGTGCATCTCCTTCCTTAGATATCGAGCTCGAAGGTCACCTTTCAAAGACTACCAGTACCTCAGTGCTTCCAAAGTCATTAGGGGTCCCCTCTCACCAAAGTCCCCTATGTGGGCAACCGGCACCATGCTACTGTTAGTTTTTCCTTATTTTGTATTTCTTTTGTGTTATCCGGAATTCTTTCACTTTTTCTTAGACGGGGATTTTCCTTAGTCATCAACCTTGTAAGAGGAGTGTGGTTGGTAGCGTACTATAGATACTATAACTGGGGGAACTGGCATTGGGGATAGGTCTTTATGCCATAGGCTAAGCCTGCATGCAGTAATTGTACCTAGAATCAATTTATATGATTTAAAACAGGGGAAAAAAAAATAACACCGTTTCGCAGAGTACAGCTGCCACATTGGATTCCTGATAATTCAAAAAACAGCAAAATCATCTTTACAATAGCAAAAATCTTACACTGGCATGAGTACGGGGGTAATCTCGTAGGTACCTGTAGGTACATACATATATCCCTACATTCCCCTGTGGTTTTCATCTACGCGTCCGTAACTCTTTACTCACAACTTTTGTTCTTACTACTTCAAATACCTAGCTGTTCACATTCATACATACCCCTGAGACACATTATACCTCAGACTCTACCGCCTACCTATCGCTCCAAACTGAGCGATACCTGATGGCATCAGGTAGCAATACATACAAACCATCTTCTTCTGAGCCGATACCCCTACAAGACCTGTCCCGATCCCGGAGAGACAGAGATAGAGGTAGAGATGGATACGAAGATGCGGGCATGAGCCCTAGCTCCTCGCGCTCGCGTTCTCTATTGCGTGGAGGAAGCTTAGGAGCAGAAATCGGTCGGAGGATATCGACACACAGAGCGAGAAAGAGTTACGATAGAGTTCGGGAGGATAGCCCACCACAATTTTCTCCACCACCGGTGCCGACGATTCCCGATTTACAGGTCCCACACTACGAAATTAGGGAGCAATCAGATCTTCCATCAATTGTTGAAGTTAAACAGGGATTTACAGAGGCTTTGGGGAATGAGAGTCATAGAGGTAGCTGGCTACCAAGACGAAATGCGAATGAGCCACTGTCTCCATGGGTTGCTGCGGACGACGACGAACTTTCGGGCACAACTCCTAGCTTCGAGATACACAGGGAGGATGATACAGCCTATCTCACTGAGCCGGCAAACATGCAACCCATAAGTGGCTTTTCAAATCACAGAAAACATTTATCTAGCCACTCCGTAAAGTTTGCTCCGGGGCCTTCTTTAGGGGAGGATCTGCATTCTGCGGCAGAGGAAGGCCTAGGAGGAGGGGCCCGGTCTAGATCTGGCTCAGTTGCTTCGAGATCTGGCTCATTAACGAAGGGACGCTCGTTATCGCCTGGGACTTCGCCTGTCCGGCGCGTATCAGTTGCTGTTCAGAATATGGCCCAACGAGTAGTCAATGTAAGTAATGATCCAGAGGCTATAGAGCAAACTTTACGCCGCCGTAGCTCTTCAAAGTCTCGCCGCGATGCGCCTGGGCGACCTTCTGTTCCTGCCATTGAAATCCACCAACTCGATGATACCGAGCCCTCGGACCAAGAGGAAAAGCCTACTACACCCCTTAGAAATTTCAACCGTCCGGACAACCGTCCATGGCATATCCAGTCCAACCCTCTTAAGGGAAGGACATTTCGCACATTTGGCCCGAATAATCCTATCCGACTCTTCCTATGTGATATTTTGGTTCATCCGTAAGCCCCTTTTGAGGAGTGGACTTATAAAGGCTGTAACTGACCAGTCATTAGAATGGCGGAACCCTTTATTTTGCTGCTGATACTGATACAAACAATCCTGCTTACCATTGATGCAGCACCTAGTGTTTACAACGACCCTCGTGCCAAGAGCTGGGGTACTTCAAATATTGATTATGCTTTACTTGTCTTATTTGTTATATACACGTATGTGGGTCACAGCTTGACTTTGAAGAGGTTCTAACAGGTATTAGTCTGGAGATTATTGCACGTATGATAGTCTCGGGTGTTTTTTTAAACCCCCACCAGGAGAACGATCCTAGAGGGAGAGGCAATGTTCGCCGTCAACTTTTCGCAAGGGGTAAAGAACTGTTTTCTCCAAAGAGAAGTCAATCAGTCAGGGCACCCTCTCCTGCCCGACCTGACGACCCTCCATCCTTATTAAGAACAATTACCACGAATTTCCAGTTCGATGGTGGGCCAACAACTGTTCAGTCTCTTGCTCGAAATCGCATGGCACGGCGTGCATTTCTTCGTCACTCCTTTAACCGACTAGATTTTGTTGCGGTTGTTTCATATTGGATATCTTTGTACCTTTGTATCACTGGTTTGGAGGCGGAAAAACATTTGTATGTTTTCCGAATGATGAGCTGCTTACGAATATTGCGATTACTTGGAATTACTAGTGGTACGTCGGTAATTCTACGAAGCTTGAAAAAGGCTGCACCTCTGCTGGTGAATGTGGCACTACTCATTGGATTTTTCTGGCTTATATTTGCAATAATTGGAGTACAAAGCTTTAAAAGTTCACTCAGGAGAACATGCGTTTGGGTAGACCCTGAAGGCGTACAGGGTAATTACACACAGGACTTTCAGTTCTGCGGGGGTATATCGATGCATCTACAGGCGTTGAGTTACCATATGTCTACACTGACGGCACGTCAGGGGCCAAAAAAGCCAAAGGATATATCTGTCCTGTGAATTCCCTCTGTGTGGCTGATGTTAATCCATATGGTGGAACTGTGAGCTTTGATAATATCATTCAGTCATTCGAATTGGTATTTGTGGTCATGAGCGCAAATACATTTTCTAGTCTGCTTTACTACATGGCTGATAGCGATTATCTCACAGCTGCCTTATGTAGGTGAGCTTTATGGCATTGAAGAGGAAGCTACTAACTCTTGTTCTTTAGTTTTTGCTTTTGGGATTGTTATTTTAGCGTTTTGGCTGGCGAATCTGGTAAGTGTAACAAGTTTGCACAGGAAAGTATATTCTAATTGTGTGGCAGTTGATTGCCGTTATCACAACCTCATTCCAAGTAATTCGAGAAGAGTCAAGGAAGTCTGCGTTTGCGGCAGAGGATGAGTAAGCAACCTTACAAAGCTCTTGTAGAAAGTAATCTGATGATCTCCAGTGATGGGCTAAATAAGGACGACGTGGTTAAAGTGAAAGAGAAGAAAAGCTTTGTGAAAAGTATTTACGAGGGAACTCGACTGTTTTGGGTTATAGTTATTGCAATTGGCCTTTTTTCTTCCACTTTCCGCAGTTCTTCTATGAGCAAAGACAGGGAGATATTAATTGGTGCGTTTCATACTATTTTTGACTACAGATCCCAATTCTAACGATATAGAAGACCGTGTTGAGCTTGGAGTTACTGTTATTCTTTCGGTTGAGATAGTGCTTCGGTTTTTATCTGATTGGCGTGGCTTTCGCAAAAGCAAACAAAACTGGGCGGATCTTGCCTTGGTTGTGATTACCTGCATAATTCAACTTCCACCAATTCACAATTCCGGAAGGATCTATGAATGGCTTACATTGTTTCAAATCCTTCGGGTGTATCGAGTCGTCTGGGCGATCCCTGCCACCCGGAATCTCCTGGTGAGTTTTATCTGGTATTTTTGATAGATTCTGTGCTAACAGTGAACATCTTTCTAGTCGAAAGTTATTGGTAACGTGTCTGGATTGACTAACTTGATACTATTTGTACTACTCCTTACATTCCTATGTGCGCTATTTGCGGTCCAAATTGTTCGAGGAGATTTACCTGCAGAATATCAAGGTGAAACATCACCTATAACGTTCAACACGATATTCAATGCTTTCTTGGGCATGTACGAGATATTTTCTAGCGAAAACTGGACGGGAATCTTATACATGGCTACTGATGTCCAGTCACAATATAACGTTGGATGGATTACTGCCACATTTTTGATCGGATGGTTCATTTTGGGAAATTGTGAGTGAATATCTGTTTATACTGGTTTACTCTATTTCTAACAGGAGTAAGTTATTGTGTTGAACATGTTTATCGCTGTCGTTCAAGAGAACTTTGACGTCACAGAAGATGAGAAACGAATATATCAAGTCAAAGCATTTCTACAGAACAAAGATTATTCGGCTCCAACACAAGGAATATCTTTATCCAGTATTTTTGGCGGGAAAAAGCGCCCCAAGGACCCTCATTCACGGCAAGCTGCGTTCGAAATGTTGACAAAACAAGCTGTTGTCGAATCATTTTTGGATGAAGGGCAGATTCACAGCCGTCAGGTATGTAATCGCGGAAGTATTATAAAATACGTCCATCTAATTTTATAAAGCCTCTTACACGAGCTGCCGCCATCGATTTCTCCGCAGCTGTAGATAATGTGAATGCCGAACAAAAAAGGAGACACAATCCCTTCAAAATGCTGTACGACAAAATCGTCAAACTGTTCCAAGGAGACAAGGAGCCAAATCCATTCTATTCTTTCCAGTATGATTTGCAATTGAGCGGAATGAGAAAGCCTTTTGGGCTAACTGAGGTATAGGACTCGATCCGTTGCGAATCTCGCACCAACCGCTATGGCCCAGGAAGTCGTGATGGAGGCAGAACAGCGAAAAAAGGCCCAAAGGGAGTACCTGAGAAAGTACCCGAACTACAATGTCTCTTTATTCATTTTCACGCCCTCAAATCCCCTGAGACGCCTTTGCCAACGAATGGTCGGGCCTAGTCGGGCACATATACGCTATGACGGATTGCCGCCGTACACACCTTTCAGTTACGCCTTCTCCATCATTGTTTATTGCGCAATAGTTGCTATGGTTATCATTGCGTGCGTGACAACTCCACTTTACCAAAAACAGTACTTTGAAACCTATGGCAGTTCGCTCAAAAATTGGTTTACTTTTTCCGATCTCGGCTTCGTTGCGCTTTTCACCATTGAGTCGGCTATCAAGATCATCGCGGATGGATTAATCTGGACCCCAAATGCCTACCTTCGGGGATCATGGGGTGTTATTGACTGTGTAGTCCTTGTAACCCTTTGGATTAGTGTTGGAACATCCCTACAAAATCAAGGCGAGATTTCTAGATCTGTTGGAGCTTTTAAGGCTTTGCGTGCTCTACGTCTACTTAATATTTCTGGCAGCGCACAAAATACCTTCCATTCAGTTGTCATTGTTGGTGGCAAGAAGGTTCTTTCCGCTGCCTTCGTCTCCCTCAGTTTGATTATTCCATTCGCTATTTACGGTGTCAATCTTTTTGCCGGGCTAATGGATAGTTGCAATGACGGGTCCAGCGACATCACGAATCTGTCAGATTGTGTTCATGAATATGCTAGCACACCATTTCAGTGGGATGTTTTAGCACCACGGGCAGTAGACAACCCATATTTTAACTTTGATAACTTTGGAAGTTCATTATTTATCCTGTTTCAAATTGTTTCTCAGGAAGGCTGGACGGGTGTGATGTTTAACGCACAAAGTATTGTTGGAAGAGGTTTGTGTGACAAGTATCAATAGCCGCAAAGGTCGTCCTGGCTAATAAATTGCAGGTCAACAACCTCAGCCGTTTGCATCCGATGTGAACTCCATCTTTTTTCTTGCTTTTAACTTGCTTGGCGCCGTCTTCGTCTTGGTAAGTAACGATTTCTCTCGCATATATAGTCATGAAGCTAACGTTAGCAGACATTATTCGTGTCGGTTTTCATGCGCAATTATACAGAACAAACCGGGGTTGCATTCTTAACTTCCGAACAAAGATCATGGCTAGAGCTCCGGAAGCTACTTCGTCAAATCCGCCCCTCAAAGCGTCCCAATAAAGGCTCCAGCTCCTCGTGGAAGAATTGGTGCTACGACCGTGCTACACATAAGCATGGATGGTGGCAGAGAGCGCTGACTGTCGTATTAATCTTCCATGGCGTGCTTTTGCTCATTGAATACCATCCAGCACCACCTGGACTAGACCGTGTTAGAGGTAAGCGCCTTCGCTTGATGACTATATGTTAGGCTATCAACAAAAACTTATTGATTGTGTAGATTGGATATTTTTGGGATTTACATTTATTTTCGTCCTTAACCTGGTTATTAGAGTAATAGGGTTGACATGGAACAATTTCTTGAAGAGTAGATGGGACATCTATGCGTTGATGTCTGTGAGTGGCACGTCGATCACGACTGTGCTCCTTCTAGCCGGATACGAAGAACGCACATTCATACAGCTCCAAAAACTTTTCCTGGTTTCTGTAGGATATTCTTCATTGTTTATCTATTCTTGAGCTGACATTTGGTCAAAGATTCTAATGATGTTGATTCCCCGAAACGATGACCTTGATCATCTCTTTAAAACGGCAGCGTAAGTCAAGTTACGACTTAAGCTAAGCTCATTTTCTAATGCATCCGTTTATTTAGAGCATCTTTGACAGCAATCGGTAGCTTGATGGCCACATGGTTTGTTTTGTTTTTAGTCTATGCCATTGCATTCACACAAACCTTTGGTAGGTTTCCATGCCCAGATTTGTTTCAAATGATAACATAAAACTGACATTCCATAGGATTAACAAAAATTGGTCCAAACGGAAACGGAAACATGAACTTCAGGACTGTCCCTAAGGCATTAATCTTGCTATTTGTGATGACTTGCGGGTGAGCTTAATCAAATATTCCTTTTCGGGAGACGTGTAACTTTCTGAGACAACCTAGTGAAGGATGGAATCAGATCATGAGCGACTATGAGGTTACAGTTCCTATGTGTGTTCGTGGCGATAGCTTTTACGACAGCGATTGTGGGAGCCAAGGATACGCACGCGCATTGTTTGTCTCATGGAATATCATTAGCATGTATATCTTCGTGAGCATGGTACGTAACCTAATTTCTGTCGACCATGTGTTTGCCTAACAGACCCGCTAGTTCATCTCCCTTATTTTTGAGAGCTTCAGTTACGTCTACCAACGGTCAGGGGGCTCCTCTGCAGCGTCTAGGGCAGAGATAAGAAAATTTAAAGAAGCTTGGCAAAAGTTTGATCCAGAGGGTACAGGATATATTTCCAAGGAATACTTTCCCCGGTTATTAGGGGTAAGAAAATATGTAAAATATCAAAGAATAACGTTCATATTACTAACATTGCTATCAGACTTTGACCGGAATATTCGCAATGAGAATATATGAAGAGCCTTTTACAGTCCACGAAATATTAAGGAAAGCCCGTGTGGAGCAAAGAAGTAGTACTGGGCGCACGCCGAGAGTAGTAGAAGGCATTAACCTCGACACCTTGAATAAGTGTATCGTGGAAATACCGAAACAGAAAATCCAGAAGCAGCGACAAATCTATACTCTTTTCTACGAGGAATGTCTTGTATCAGCTGATAAGGATTATGGCGTTGAGTTTGGAACTGTCCTATTGGTCTTGGCTCATTACAAAATTATCAACGATAACAAAAGCTTAAAGTAATTTCGCACTACTTACCACATAATTTGCTCATATTCTAACATGAAATAGACTAGAGGAGTATCTACGCCGCCGTTTCAGACTGCAAAGGGTGGAAGAGCAGATCCAACGAAATTGCGTTAGAAATTTTTTCTTAACACTGTAAGAATTTATGAGTCTTGCTCCTTTCTTGTGCCAAATGTCTAATGATATTCAGGTATTGGTCCAAGAGGTTCAAAAATCGCGTAAGAGCAAGGATGTCTTCCAGAAAGGCACTTGGGATCAATACCCAAGTTCCCGAAATATTTGTCGATGACGGGAGCTCCCACCAGACTAGTAGTCCGCTTGTTCCTAAAATATTGGTAGACGATGGAGAAATTCCTGCCACTTCTAGTGCTTCCTCAACAACTACTCCAAGAGAAATATCTCCCACCCCAGTCAGGCAAGTACCACCTCCACTGGATTTGAGCGGCGAGTTTTCCAATTTCAATGCACCAATAACCACTTTTGGATCATCATCTGCCGCACAATTCGGCAACTCTGATCCGTTCGCGTCTGGTTCGCCATATTCAATGGAGGAATCTCCGTCAACCCTCAGACAAAGACCTGGTAGAGGAATAAACTCCGATCTCTCACCCTCAGGAAGCCCGACTGGTGGCAGTCCAAATATGAGTC